>NW_027009399.1:0-28871 GCF_036934945.1 Oncorhynchus masou masou | reverse complement strand
AAATGTAGAACAGCTGAGGGATGAGAGACAGAGAAGGTAACCTAAAAAGACCAGCAGAGAGAGAGAATGAAGAGAAAGGACAGGAACAGACATAACAAGACATGACAGTACCCCCCCCACTCACCGAGCGCCTCCTGGCGCACTCGAGGAGGAAACCTGGCGGCAACGGAGGAAATCATCGATCAGCGAACGGTCCAGCACGTCCCGAGAGGGAACCCAACTCCTCTCCTCAGGACCGTACCTCCCAATCCACTAGGTACTGATGACCACGGCCCCGAGGGCGCATGTCCAAAATCTTACGAACCCTGTAGATGGGTGCGCCCTCGACAAGGATGGGGGGAGGGACGAGCGGGGGCGCAAGAACGGGCTTAACACAGGAGACATGGAAGACCGGGTGAACGCGACGAAGATAGCGGGAGAAGAAGTCGCACTGCGACAGGATTAATGACCTGGGAAATACGGAACGGACCAATGAACCGCGGGGCCAACTTGCGAGAAGCTGTCTTAAGGGGAAGGTTCTGAGTGGAGAGCCATACTCTCTGACCGCAACAATATCTAGGACTCTTGGTCCTACGCTTATTAGCGGCCCTCACAGTCTGCGCCCTATTACGGCAAAGTGCCGACCTGACCCCCTTCCAGGTGCGCGCAACGCTGGACAAAAGCCTGAGCGGAGGGGACGCAGGACTCGGCGAGCTGAGATGAGAACAGCGGAGGCTGGTACCCGAGGCTACACTGAAAAGGGGATAGACCGGTAGCAGACGAGGGAAGCGAGTTGTGGGCGTACTCTGCCCAGGGGAGCTGTTCTGACCAAGACGCAGGGTTACGAAAAGAAAGACTGCGTAAAATGCGACCAACAGTCTGATTGGCCCGTTCGGCTTGACCGTTAGACTGGGGATGAAAGCCGGACGAGAGACTGACGGAAGCCCCAATCAAACGGCAAAACTCCTCCAAAATTGAGACGTGAACTGCGGGCCTCTGTCGGAAACGACGTCAGACGGAAGGCCATGAATTCGGAAAACATTCTCGATAATGATCTGAGCCGTCTCCTTAGCAGAAGGGAGCTTATCGAGAGGAATGAAATGAGCCGCCTTAGAGAATCTATCGACAACCGTAAGAATAACTGTCTTCCCCGCTGATGAAGGCAGTCCGGTGATAAAATCTAAAGCGATGTGAGACCACGGTCGAGAGGGAATGGGAAGCGGTCTGAGACGGCCGGCAGGAGGAGAGTTCCCAGATTTAGTCTGCGCGCAGACCGAACAAGCGGCGACAAATCGACGCGTCACGTTCCCGAGTGGGCCACCAGAAACGCTGGCGAATGGAAGCGAGCGTACCCCGAAGGCCGGGGTGGCCGGCTAACTTGGCAGAGTGGGCCCACTGAAGAACGGCCGGACGAGTAGGAACGGGAACGAACAGAAGGTTCCTAGGGCAAGCTCGCGGCGACGGAGTGTGAGCGAGTGCTTGCTTTACCTGCCTCTCAATTCCCCAGACAGTCAACCCGACAACACGCCCCTCAGGAGAATCCCATCGGGGTCGGTGGAGACCTCAGAAGAACAGAAGAGACGAGATAAAGCATCAGGTTTGGTGTTTTTTGAGCCCGGACGATAAGAAATAACAAACTCAAACGAGCGAAAAACAGAGCCCAACGAGCCTGACGCGCATTAAGTCGCTTGGCTGAACGGATGTACTCAAGGTTCCTATGGTCAGTCCAAACGACAAAAGGAACGGTCGCCCCTCCAACCACTGTCGCCATTCGCCTAGGGCTAAGCGGATGGCGAGCAGTTCGCGATTACCAACATCATAGTTACGTTCTGACGGCGATAAGCGATGAGAGAAAAACGCGCAAGGATGGACCTTGCCGTCAGAGAGAGCGCTGAGAAAGAATGGCTCCCACGCCCACCTCTGACGCGTCAACCTCAACAACAAACTGTCTAGAGATGTCAGGTGTAACAAGAATAGGTGCGGATGTAAAACGATTCTTAAGAAGATCAAAAGCTCCCTGGGCGGAAACGGACCACTTAAAGCACGTCTTAACAGAAGTAAGGGCTGTGAGAGGAGCTGCCACCTGACCGAAATTACGGATGAAACGACGGTAGAAATTAGCGAAGCCCAGAAAGCGCTGCAGCTCGACGCGTGACTTAGGAACGGGCCAATCAATGACAGCCTGGACCTTAGCGGGATCCATCTTAATGCCCTCAGCGGAAATAACGGAACCGAGAAAAGGACAGAGGCGGCATGAAAAGTGCACTTCTCAGCCTTCACATAAAGACAGTTCTCCAAAAGGCGCTGGAGGACGCGTCGCACGTGCTGAACATGAATCGAGAGTGACGGTGAAAAAATCAGGATATCATCCATGTAAACGAAAACAAAAATGTTCAGCATGTCTTCAGGACGTCGTTAACTAGTGCCTGAAAGACAGCTGGAGCGTTAACGAGGCCGAAAGGAAGAACCCGGTACTCAAAGTGCCCTAACGGAGTGTTAAACGCTGTCTTCCACTCGTCCCCTCCCTGATGCGCACGAGATGGTAGGCGTTACGAAGGTCCAATTTGGTGAAAAACCTGGCTCCCTGCAGGATCTCGAAGGCTGAAGACATAAGAGGAAGCGGATAACGATTCTTAACTGTTATGTCATTCAGCCCTCGATAATCCACGCATGGGCGCAGGGACCCGTCCTTCTTCTGAACAAAAGAACCCCGCGCCGGCGGGGGGAGGAGGAGGAGACTATGGTACCGGCGTCGAGCGAAACCGACAAATAATCCTCGAGAGCCTTACGTTCGGGAGCCGACAGAGAGTATAATCTACCCCCGGGGGAGTAGTTCCCGGAAGGAGATCAATACTACAGTCATACGACCGGTGTGGAGGGAGAGAAGTGGCCTTGGAACGACTGAACACCGTGCGCAGATCGTGATACTCCTCCGGCACCCCTGTCAAATCGCCAGGCTCCTCCTGTGAAGAAGAGACAGAGGAAACAGGAGGGATAGCAGACATTAAACAGGTTACATGACAAGAAACATTCCAGGATAGGATAGTATTACTAGACCAATTAATAGAAGGGTTATGGCGCACTAGCCAGGGATGACCCAAAACAACAGGTGTAAAAGGTGAACGAAAAATTAAAAAAGAAATGGTTTCGCTATGATTACCAGAGACAGTGAGGGTTCAAGGCAGCGCCTCACGCTGAATCTTGGGGAGAGAACTACCATCTAAAGCGAACAAGGCCCTGGGCTCCCCTAACTGTCTGAGAGGAATGTCATGTTCCCGAGCCCAGGTCTCGTCCATAAAACAGCCCTCCGCCCCAGAGTCTATCAAGGCACTGCAGGAAGCAGATGAACCGGGCCAGCGGAGATGGACCGGAAAGGTAGTGCGTGATCCAGAAGGAGAGGCCTGAGAAGTTGCGCTCACCAGTAGCCCTCCTCTTACTGATGAGCTCTGGCCCTTTACTGGACATGAGGTGACAAAATGACCAGCGGAGCCGCAGTAGAGACAGAGGCGATTGGATTCTCCGTTCCCTCTCCTTGGCCGAGATGCGAATATCCCCAGCTGCATAGGCTCAGCATCCGAGCCGGCGGGGAGGGTGGCAGTGATGCGGCAGGTGGCAGTGATGTGGAGAGGGGAGCAACGGAGAACGTGAGCTCCTTTCCACGAGCTCGGCGACGAAGATCAAACCGTCGCTTGCGAATAGCGAGAGCTATTAAGGAGTCCAGACTGGAAGGAACCTCCCGGGAGAGGATCTCATCCTTAACCTCGACGTGGAGACCCTCCAGAAAACGAGCGAGCAAAGCCGGCTCTGCTCCAGTCACTAGAGGCAGCGAGAGTGCGAAACTCAATAGAATAATCCGTTATGGATCTATTCCCCTGACATAGGGAAGACAGGGCCCTGGAAGCCTCCTCGCCAAAAACAGAACGGTCAAAAACCCGTATCATCTCCTCCTTAAAGTCCTGATACTGGTTAATACACTCAGCCCTCGCCTCCCAGACTGCCGTGCCCCACTCACGCGCCCGTCCGGTAAGGAGAGAAATGACGTAGGCGATGCGGGCTGCGCTCCTGGAGTAAGTGTTGGGCTGGAGAGAGAACACCACATCACACTGAGTGAGGAATGAGCGGCACTCAGTGGGCTCCCCAGAGTAACACGGCGGGTTGTTGATCCTGGGCTCCGGAGACTCGGAAACCCTGGAAGTGGGCGGTGGATCGAGGTGGAGTTGGTGAACCCGTCTTGTGAGGTCGGAGACTTGGACGGCCAGGGTCTCAACGGCATGTTGAGCAGCAGACAATTCCTCCTCGTGTCTGCCTAGCATCGCTCCCTGGATCTCGACGGCGGAGTGAAAAGGGTCCGGAGCCGCTGGGTCCATTCTTGGTCTGATTCTTCTGTTATGAACTTGAGTGAAGACCCAAACGCGGTTTTAACAGAAAACAGAGTTCTTTAATAAAAACAGGAATGGCATAAATCCTCTTCCAACGTAGTCAATGGAACAAAAGAACGTAGTATAATGCAGGCTGCACCTGCCATGCAGACTCCGACAGGACAGGACAAGGTGGAAGCAAACGAGACGACAGCTTGCTTCTGGCATCAAAAAACACAAACAAGAATCAGACACTGAAAGTAGCAGGAACAGAGAAAGAAATAGAGACCTAATCAGAGGGGAAGAGAGAACAGGTGGGGAAAGAGAGAATGAGCTAGTTAGGAGAAATGTAGAACAGCTGAGGGATGAGAGACAGAGAAGGTAACCTAAAAAGACCAGCAGAGAGAGAGAATGAAGAGAAAGGACAGGAACAGACATAACAAGACATGACAGTTTTTGATCGGGGTATGTTCTTATAGTCACTGTGGGGACTGTTGTGTTAAACGCCTTAATGTTATCGGATGAATCCCAGAATATATCACAGTCTGTACTTGCAAAACAGTCTTGTAACCTTGCGTCTGCTTCGTCCGACCACTTCCGTATTGAGCGCATCACTGGTACTTCCTGTTTCAGCTTTTGTTTGTAAACAGGAAACAGAACAATATAGTCATGGTCAGATTTCCCGAAGGAAGGACGGGGGAGGGCTTATATAAGTTTCTGTGGTTAGAAAAAATGTGGTCTAGAGTTGTATCACCCCGAGTGGCGCAGGCCAGGTCGCAGTTGCAAATGAGAATAAAGGTGAAATGTTTTTTTAAAGGAGACTTGTTGGTAGAAGAGAGGTATGGTGGTTTTAAATCTCCCTGCGTTAAAGTCTCTACCCACCAGATATTGTGCCTCTGGGTGAGCATTCTCTTGTTTGTCTATTGTCCCATACAGTTTGTTGAGTGTCAGAGTTGTGTTGACTTGTGAAGGAATTTAGACAGACGTGATAATTACGGATGAGAACCCTCTTTGTAGATAAAAGGGTCTGCAGCTTACCATGAGGTATTCTATATCAGTTGAGCAAAAGCTTGACATTTTCTTCACACTTGAAGAAGCATACCAGTTGTTATTTATGAAAAAAGTACTACGTGCATAGCGTCATCATCCTCCACATTTCAGTAAGACATAATGTTGCAGGTTTTCAAGTCTCTATGTTAGGAAAATCTCGAACAAATCTTATTCTCGAGTGAATGGACATTTGCCAATAAAATGGAGGGGAGCAACATTTGGTTTACGCTTTGCCTCAATTACACCAGGGCTCCACCTCATCTCCTGCATTAAAGTCATATTTGAAGTCAAAATCAAGGGTAGTAACTGTCGATCTCATGTCCAGAAGTGCTTGGCGTTCACATGATAATAGTATGACCTTTCTGTAAAAAAATGTTTTAAGATAAGCACGATACAAGTCACTAAATAGCAAAGTTGGATTGGAAAGCGTGAGATATTGCCCTTCTCTTAATAAGGTATCATAGTTTTCACCTGGATTCACCTGGTCAGTCTATGTCATGGAAAGAGCAGGTGTCCTAATGTTTATACATTCAGTGTGCGTTTTGTTTTTGTTTTTTTGCGAAGTCCTATTATTTTTATCTAAACTAAGCAAATCAGTATTTTTACATGAAGAAAGTGTTCTGCCTGACATTACATCCAGATAGATCGTTCTCTTATTCTACACAGCACATATTTTTGCTATATCGACTTTACATACAGCTTCTGTCATTCCTAGGAAGTATTCTCCACTGTGATTTGATTTGGCACTATATGCATGGTAATGGAAAGCAGAATAACACGTTTTCCTCTCAGGTTACCCAGGACCCCCTTCGGCACCCAAAGTGGTCAGTGCCTTCAAGGACTGCATCAACCTGGTTTGGTCTCCCCCTATCAACACTGGAGGAACTGAAACTTGGGGTTACAACCTTGAGAGACGCAAGAAGGGAAGCAACTTTTGGAGCCCTGCAAACCTAGACGGGCCTATCAAAGGTGTGGCCTCCTCATAGGCAATGGCTCAAGGAAATATATCTACAAATGTGTTAATTTACCTGGAAGTGTACAACAAGAACCTTTCATAAAAAATATATAACTTGCAACTGAGACTTTGTAAGTATTTTCTGGCATAATGATACTCTGAACTTTTTTATTTTCTCTCAGACACAACGTTTGCATTGAAAGATGTTATTGAGGGAGCAGCTTATGAATTTCGAGTGTCAGCTATTAACATCTCTGGTGTCGGCGAGCCCAGTCCTCCCTCTGTTATAGTCTTCGCCAGAGATCCCAAGAGTAAGTCATGGTCATCAAAACCATTTATGTTTTTGAAATATTAGAACTTTCAATTACACCAATAGCCTGGCAGAACCAGCCTGATCGTTGTCTTCACCCTGAAATAGAATAGTGAACACAATGATCAGGCTGGTTCCAATGTAATATTGCACATGTCAACTAAAATAATAACTACTGTATCACATTGCTGTAATTCCAGAACCCCCTGGTAAAGTCATAGACCTTAAGCTAACAGATTCCAGTTACACCACATTTTCTCTGGCTTGGACTAAACCAAAGGAGGTGGAAGGGGTGGAGGATGAAGCCAAAGGCTACTTTGTGGAGATCAGACCAAATGAGAGCCCAGAGTGGACTCGTTGTAACATCAACCCCATCATTCCCACCTCCTTCAATGTGATTGGCCTGAAGGCAATGGGAATGTACTGGGTGAGAGTGATCGCCACAAACGATGGAGGCGAGGGCGAGCCCCAAGGCTTTGATAATTACATCATCGCCATGCCTCCTCCTGGTAAGGAATAGCATCTAATTTAAATCACTATTGTGATGTTCAATAATGAATATCGTATATACAGTAAGTCGACTGTATCCCTGAAATGTAATTTGATAATCAATAAAAATGTAATCTGACCTATACTTTGCTTTACCCTGCAAGTGAGGCCACAATTTACAGGAAAAATGAAGAGCTTCATGGTTGTGAGAAAGGGGAATACTGTACGGTTCAACATCAACTTTGAGGTAAAGGGAAGAAAACGCAGCTTTCAGCCGACAAAATAGACTGTAAAAAGATAAAAGCTTTCATTGTAATGACTACTGCAGTATCCTGCTTGTGTCACCAAGTTATCTGTGTTTACATGGTTTCACATGGTCCACAGGCCTCTCCTTTGCCAGATATCTATTGGTTGAAGGACTGCGTGCCTGTGTCCAAACGTGTCACCATCACCAACTCTGAGCGAGGTTCACAGCTTCTGATCCCCACGTCAGAGCGCTCTGATACGGGCATCTTTACCATCATTGTCAAGAACATGGTCGGTCAGGAGACGTTCAGTGTCGAGATCAGAGTCACAGGTGAATGTTAATCATTTTGTCGTTATGTTTTTATAATTTCAACTATAATCTTATGGTATCGGTAGATGAGAAACAGAATCGTTAGTGAAGTTTTTAATGCCAGTATCAATGCAGTTACTGGATGTAAGTTTAGCTTTCAATCAGATGACCATGTCTTACTGACCTGGTTCCAGATGATCCCAAGCCTCCTGGCCCGGTAGAATTGGAACAGAATGCTCCTGGAACAGTGACTGTGACCTGGACTCCTCCCCAGATGAGAAGAAGGATGACAGGCTGCACTACATTGTGTACAAACGTGACTCTGTCAAGCGCACCTGGAGGATGGTCGCTGACAGCCTCTTCAACCATAAGTTCACAGTTACCAATATTCTACCCGGCAGAGAGTATAACTTCAGAGTGTTTGCTAAGAATGACATGGGCCTCTCAGAACCTGCTGTGTCCCCTACATGGAGAACCACAAGGAGAAAAGGTTTGTGGCGACAGCAACTAGCCTCCTTGCATTTGTTGAATGAAAGATCATTGAACCGTCATTTGTTTTGCATAGGCCACATCACAGAGAATACTGTAAGTTTAAAATGTTGCCCTTATACAAAACAGTATTAGCTGCGGGGTAATCTTTCTCTTTTTCTCCTGTAACTCAGATAAGTTCATAGTGGACATGCCAGGCGTAAAGGGCTTGGACCTCCAGTGTCCACCATCGTTTTTACTCCGATTGAAAATCCGCACCGCTCCACCAGGCTACGAGTGCTACATGAGCTGTGCTGTACGAGGGGATCCAAAACCCCATGTCACATGGTACCACAACAACGTCAGCCTCAACACCAACACCAACTACCTTATCACCAACGTGTGTGGGGTCTGCACAATGCTCATATTGAAGATCGGACCCAAGGACAGCGGTGACTACAGTGTCATCGCAGACAGTCCCTTGGGCAGGGCAGAGTGCTCCACCAAGCTCACAGTCAGAGGTAGTATCTCACAGTCTCATCATAATAAAATGCTTTTTTTCGCGACAGGAACAATCTGTAATTATTTTTAAACACCAGGTCTGTGGCGGAGGGTCTTCCTGACTATACTGTGCATTAATTGGCTCATAGACAACAATTATTTATTTTCTGTTTAGTGAATATCATCCTTTGGCCACAGGACATAATGAAGTAGCATATCTTGACCTTTGAGGGGGTCTTTGATCTATGTGTGTCAGTTCTACGTCATGGAAGTCCTAGTGTGTGATACTATGTGTAGTAGAATATTAATAATGTACCATTGGTTTGTTTTCCAGAGTGAAGAGTTCACCCAGATGATTGATTGGCAGCAGCTGGCAACACAAACTTATGCATTAACCTATCATAGTCTTCAAATAGATGTTGTGTGTGTGTGGAGGCTCAGATGCCCTTTTTCTTTAGTCAAAATGGTACACTCTTAGTTTTCTATGTGCTTACATGCAATGTGTCCTTCTATTTATTATAGTTGTTAAAACATTGCAAAGCATGAAATGAACATGACAAGACAAAGCGTCTTTATATGTATAAATAAGTAAAGTGAAAAGACAAATCTACATAGGCTACATATCTTGCATATGGAAATGAGTTTAGCCTATTCGTTGAATTAATATGGGGATTCCATATAATATTGGTAATTAAGAGTGATATTATGTGTAATTGTCTTTCAATTCGTTATACAGATGTATCAATCTATTCATATTTGAATCAAAGTAAGTTACATTTGTCATTTAGCGGATCCTCTTACCCAGAGTGACTTACAGGTTAAATTAAGGCCAAGTGCTTTGCTCAAGGGCACCTCAACAGATTTTTCACCTATTCAGCTTGGGGATTCAAAACAGCGACCTCTCACTTACTGGCCCAACGGTCCTAACCGCTAGGCTATCTGCCACCTTTCAGGCACTTTTTCACAACACACTTGATGTCATGCACAGATTGTGAGCAACTATTGGCAGCAGTAAGAAAGCCATCACCATCTGCACCCATTCAACATAACCGAGAGTTACGTTTTTATTACTTCTTAACAAAATACAATTTTGGGTTCTCATACAATTACAATTATGTTTTGATTATTGCTTGAACAGTCACTAAGATTATATTTGTTTGTGATCTTTGCAAAATAACTATTTTGCCTTTTTTGCTGGTGTTCTGACAACTCCCCCGTGTTCTGCCACCAACTTGTTTATCATAATACAATATAGCACAATATATAATACATATACACAACCCCATCACTACTGACATGGTGTCTTCCAATACGCCCATTCACATGAACACGCAATTCAGAACAGGTACTACAAGGATCCCAGGTACTGCTGCTCATTCTGTTTACCAGTTCCGGAGGCCAACATCACCATCCTTCTAGGCTTCACTGAACTGGATCATGACCACCAACCCTGGTCTGTCTTGTCTGATTACGCACACCTGGTTCCCATTTCCCCTGATTAGTATGTTATATTTGTGCCCTCTGTTCCCCTTTGTCCTTGTCGGTTATTGTTCCCATGTCTGTTGGTCGTGTGAGTTGTTTCAGCTTTTGTGCTGCGTGTCTTGTGCATGACGGGGTCTCGGCCTGTGTCGTTCTACAAGGTTTACCCTCGCTCTTTAGTATGGGTACATCTCAGTGTTTTGTAAATGTGCTTGTTTTGGGTATATATAAAAAAACATGTATTCCTGCACCTGTCTCCCACTCCTTTATATCAGCGTGACAGCTACCGTATTAATGCAAAAATAACATGCAAAACAGGTTGCCACTGCATTACACACATTATTCTAAACTCCCTTAAGTAAAAGTTTGGTATGGTATAAGGAATTTGCAGACAAGATGTCATGTTTAATTTAAGTGACGTTAATTGTACTTATCAAATGTTTTGGATGAGCATTATGTTTGTTTGTTTCTGTTCCTCTCTCTCTGTCTCATGTCACATATCAGTTTGCAAAGAATGTAAAAAAAAAAATAATTGAGTTAATGAAACCCCATACAAACATATTGCATTTTTTGCTTTCTCAAGTAAGGCAGCTCCAAAATGCAGGTTTCAGCCTAGCTCAGTGCTTTCTGTGGTGTTGGGGCAGCCAGCAGAAAATACAGAGCTTAGGGGTTGGTAGTGTTCTCTAGTTGCGCCGTGATTGGCTCAGTGTTCTGTCACTCATGGGGACAATACGTTACCTCAAAATCTACCGGGGAACTCGAAAATTCAAGCCCCTTGGGTGCTGCCATTAAGTTACATTAGAAGTGCCAGTTCAAGAAGGCTCAAGGTCATTGGCCACAGATACGTTAAAATTATGTAAAATCACATATCTCCCGTAGCTTTGTTTTGACTGATCATGTCAACATCATACTTTCAAAATATTAGCTAGCAAGCTAACAGTCATCATGAATAAAGTCAACAAGCTACTGGCAATAACAGTCATCATGAATCAAGTCGACAATCACCTGGTAAATCCCTTTCAATCTATATTATGAAGAGAAATTACAGATAAAAACGTATCGGCCGTTGGACATAAAGATTACACAAAAAGTTGGAAATCGCAAATTCAACAATGAGTGGTTTGGAAGGAATCAGTGGCTAACCGTAAGCATTGCAAAGCAATCACCTGCCTGCTATTTAATGGAGTGGGTGTGCGGTCCAAGTCAACAGTCATCCAAGTCGGGAACTCGGGCCTCTTTCTAGAGCTCCGACCTGAAGATCACTGAAGTCAAATCAAATTCAATTTTCACTTGCGCCAAATACAACAGGTGTAGACCGTACAGTGAAATACTTACTTACAAGCCCTTAAACAACAATGCATTAACACGTTTTTCTTCTTAACCTCTTAAGTGAAAAATAGATAATTAAAAAAAAAAATGAAAATAAAAGTTACAAATAATTAAACAGGAGCAGTAAAATAACAATAGCAATAGCATCTAAATCATTAAGGGGGGTGGGGTGGTGAGGCTAAATACTGGGGGTACCGTTACAGATTCAATGTAAGACAAGGTAATTGTGGTAATATGTACATGTAGGTCATGATTCGACCTTGTTTGTTTTTGAGTTCCCAGTTGTCTTGAAAGCACCATAAATCCAGAGAATGGCAGACTTTGTTAACTTATTGGTGACTGGGGGCAGTATTGAGTAGCTTGGATGAATAAGGTGCCCAGAGTAAACTGCCTGCTACTCAGCCATAAAAGCTAGAATATGCTTATAATTAGTACATTTGGATAGAAAAGACTCTGCGTTTCTAAAACTGTTTGAATGATGTCTGTGAGTATAACAGAACTCATATGGCAGGCGAAATCCTGAGAAAAATCCAACCAGGAAGTGGGAAATCTGAGGTTTGTAGGTTTTCAACTCATAGCCTATCGAAGATACAGTGGGATATTGGTCATGTTGCATAAGACTTCTACTAGATGTCAACAGTCTTTAGAACAGTGTTTGATGCTTCTACTATGAAGTGGGGCCAAATGAGAGGGGAAGGAGTCAGAGGTCTGGCAGAGAGCCACGAGCTCGTGACGCGCGGTCATGTGGAAGTTAAGCTTACGTTCCATTGCTTTTCTATAGAAAAATGAATTCTCCGGTTGGAACATAATTGAAGATTTATTATAAAAACATCCTAAAGATTGATTCTATACTTAGTTTGACATGTTTCTACGAATTCCAATATAACTTTTTGGACTTTTTGTCCTACCTTTCGGCTGGACTTGCACGCGTGTTTGGATTTACCAAACACCCTAACAAAAGGAGCTATTTGAACATATATGATGAAGTTTATCGAAACAAATCAAACATTTATTGTGGAACTGGGATTCCTGGGAGTACATTCTGATGAAGATCATCATAGGTAAGTGAATATTTATAATGTTATTTCTGACTTCTGTTGACTGCTCAATATGGAGGATATCTTTTTGGCTTGTTTGGTCTCTGAGCTCCGTACTCAGATCATTGCATGGTTTGCTTTTTTCGTAACGTTAAAAAAAAAAAAAATCTGACACAGCGGTTGCAATAAGTGGAAGTTTATCTAAAGTTCCATGTATAACAGTTGTATCTTTTATCAATGTTTATTATGAGTATTTCGGTAAATTGATGTGGCTTTGGAACTACTGAACATAACACGCCAATGTAAAATGAGATTTTGGGATATTTATATGCACATTATCGAACAAAACATACATGTATTGTGTAACATGATGTCCTATGAGTGTCATCTGATGAAGATCATCAAAGGTTAGTGATTAATTGTATCTATATTTCTGCTTTTTGTGACTCCTATCTTTGGCTGGGAAAATGGCTGTGTCACTACACTGGATGGCTCTGACTTAAAATATGTGGACAACTACAAATACCTAGGTGTCTGGTTAGACTGTAAACTCTCCTTCCAGACTCATATTAACCTCTCTGGGGCTAGCGTCCCACCTAGCCAACATCCAGTGAGATTGCAGAGTGGCAAATTCAAATACAGAAATACTCATTATAAAAATTCACACAAAAAACATATTTTACATAGGTTTAAAGATGAACTTCTTGTGAATCCAACCACAGTGTCAGATTTTAAAAATGTTTTACGGCGAAAGCATGCCTTACGATTATTTGAGAACATAACCCAGCAGACAAATCATTACAAACAGTAACCAGCCAAGCAGAAGAGTTAAACAAGTCAGAAATAGAGATACAATTAATCCCTTACCTTTGATGATCTTCATATGCTTGCACTCAGAAGACATTCATTTACTCAATACATTACTCGACAATGATCCACTCATTCAGACTGGTCTTACTCCCTCATTTATCAGAATACAAGCCTGAAACAATTTCTGAATACTGTTGACATCTAGTGGAAAGCATAGGAACTGCAATTTGAGTCCTAAGTCAATGGATACTGTAATGGCATTGAATAGAAATCTACAAAACAAACAAACAAAAAACTACTTCCTGAATGGAGTTTTCTCAGGTTTTCACCTGCCAAATAAGTTATGTTATACTCATAGACACTATATTAACAGTTTTGGATACTTTGGAGTGGTTTCTATCCAAATCTACCAGTTATATGCATATTGTATCTTCTGGGCCTGAGTAGCAGGCCATTTAATTTGGGCATGCTTTTCATCCAAAATTACAAATGCTGCCCCCTACCCTAGAGAAGTAAGCATCTCCAATCCAAAATTAAATCTAGAATTTCAACAAAGCATCCTTTACTCATGCTGCCAAACATACCCTCGTAAAACTGACCATCCTACCGATCCTCGACTTCGGTGATGTCATCTATAAAATTGCCTCCAACACTACTCAACAAACTGGATGCAGTCTATCACAGTGCCATCCGTTTTGTCACCAAAGCCCCATACACTACCCACCATTGCGACCTGTTCGCTCTCGTTGGTTGGCCCTCGCTCATACGTGACGTCAAACCCACTGGCTACAGGTCATCTACAAGTCTCTGCTAGGTAAAGCCCCGCCTTATCTCAGCTCACTGGTCACCATAGCAGCACCCACTCATAGCACGCGCTCCAGCAGGTATATCTCACTGGTCACCACCAAAGCCAATTCCTCCTTTGGTCATCTTTCCTTCCAGTTCTCTGCTGCCAATGACTAGAACGAACTACAAAAATCTCTGAAGCTGGAGACTCATATTCCCTCACTAGCTTTAAGCACCAGCTGTCAGAGCAGCTCACAGATCACTGCACCTGTACAGAGCCCATCTATCTACCTACCTCATCCCCATACAGTATTTATTTATTTATCTGGCTCCTTTGCACCCCAGCATCTTTACTTGCACATTCATCTTCTGCACACCTACCATGGCCTATTTATTGTGCTCACTGTATATAGACTTTTTGTTTTCTTTTGTTCTATTGTATTATTGACTGTTTTGTTTATTCCATGTGGAACTCTGTGTTGTTGTGTGTGTCGAATTGCTATGCTTTATCTTGGCCAGGTCGCAGTTGCAAATGAGAACTTGTTCTCAACTAGCCTACCTGGTTAAATAATGGTGAATTTTTTTTTTTTAAATAAGAAAAATACCTTTTAGAATTAATAATTTTACAGTGTGTGGCTCACTGCTGGCCCTGACCTGTGTAATCTTATGGTGATGCAGTATGTAGGCCCGTTTTGAGCATGACCCAATTCCTCTATCTGGGTTGGAGAGGGGCAGGGCTCAGGGAACATTTTAAATTGTGATTGACAGCAGTGGCCCTGCTAAAAAATCATGGCTATATACATTTTTAAAAAATATATTTACTGTATGTTCACGTGCAAGTGTAACGGATGTGAATCGGCTAGCTTAGTTAGCAGTGCGCGCTAAACAGCGTTTCAATCGGTGACGTCACTTGCTCTGAGACCTTGAAGTAGTAGTTCCCCTTGCTCTGCAAGGGCTGCGGCTTTTGTGGAGCGATGGGTAATGATGCTTCGTGGGTGATTGTTGTTGTTGATGTGTGCAGAGGGTCCCTGGTTCACGCCTGGGTATGGGCGAGGGGACGGTCAAAAGTTATACTGTTACACAAGAAAAGTATTGGTATATTCCTTACATACATTTTCCTAAGGCCTAAATATGTTCAACTGTAAAAATATATATATGGCCATAGACCTACTACATGAGTTTTCTGAGGTGTTATAGAAAAAGGGTTAAAAGGCACATTGTCCATATAATATCAGATCAAACTTCAATAAAGAGGCGTATAACACGTGACAGTAGCCTTTAAACATTGTATGCAAGTTACATTCGATTACAAAACACATTGAGCTCTAGGCTACTAGAGCAACTCCCGACCACAACGAGGAACGAGGGGTATCACGCTTCTGATACTAACATTAGAACACTTGCCTGACTTCAGTAAATGTCCAATGAATGAACAGGGTGTTGCATAGTAGAGAGAGCACAGTAGCATACCCTAATTAATCGAAGCACCACTTTATCTCGAGCAAGACGAGTGACATCATTCTCCCTGTCTCACTTCTCCTGTGTACGTGAGTCTCTCTTCAGGGAACAAGGTATCCAAAATGACTAAGCGCAAATCAAAGACTGCCGCCAACTTTAAGCCAGAGCGCGAGGACAACTCTTTCTTAATAGAATCCCACCCAGTGTCTGAGTCGCGAAGAAGAGTAAATCAAGTTGCGCTGCCATGCATGTTGTTCCTTATGGTCGCGATTGGAGGGGCATCAGCGGGCTGGTTTTGCCTGCAACAGCAACAATCCATTGATCAGCTATCAGAAACGTTTAGGGCAATGCAAATAAGAATCACCAAATTTCAGCAGCAGATGGGGCTGAGAGACGCACAGGTAATGGACTGATCTGATTCTGAAATTGTCATATGACCATGAGTAGGCTATGTCGTTGATCTTTGCAGTAATGTAAATCAAATGAGCCGGCTGAGAATGAGAAGGGCTTTGGAGTTGTTATTAAAGCATTAACGGAGAAAGGAAATGGAAATATTGTTAGTATCAATTCCTCCCATCACAGAATATACACTGAACAAAATTATAAACGCAACATGTGAAGTGTTGGTGGTCCCATGTTTCATGAGCTGAAATATAAGATCCCAGAATTATTCCATATACAGTAAAAGCTTATTTTTCCCTGTTAGTGAACATTTCTCCATTGCCAAGGTAATCCACCCATCTGACACATGTGGCATATCAAGAAGCTGATTAAACAGCCTGATCATTACACAGGTACACCTTGTGCGGGGGACAATAAATGGCAATCTAAAATGGGTAGTTTTGTCACAAGATACAATGCCACAAATGTCTCAAGTTTTGAGGGAGCGTGCAATTGGCATGCTAACTGCAGGAATGTCCACCAGAGCTTTTGCCAGATCATGTAATGTTCATTTCTCTACCATAAGCCGCCTCCTTCATCATTTATTAGAATTTGGCAGTACATTCAACCGGCATCACATCCGCAGACCACGAATATGGCATTGTGTGGGAGAGTGGTTTGGTGATGTCAAGGTTGTGAACAGAATGCCCCATGGTGCCGGTGGAGTTATGGTATGGGCAGACATAAGCTACGGACAATGAACACAATTGCATTTTATCGACGGCAGTTTGAATGCACAGAGATACCGTGACGAGATCCTGAGACCCATTGTGAGACCTATTTTTTTTAAATGTTATCTGTGACCAACAGATGCATATCTGTATTCACAGCCATGGGAAATCCATAGGTTAGTGCCTAACAAATTTATTTCAAGTGACTGATTTCCTTAACTCAGCAAAATCTTTGAAATTGTTGCGTGTTGTTTATATTTTTGTTCTGTATAAAATATGAAAATGTTGATATATTTATATTTTGTCATCATCAGTTTATGTTGATGTTCTGATCATGATTGAATACCAGCATGTGCTATGTGCGTAGGTTGTCTACAGCTCTTTTTGAATTGATCTTTTTGGTGAATGTCGGGAACCGAATCGCATCGCTGAAAGAAATGTTCATTTGGCTCCCTGTTTTGCATACTGTTACGACAGCTTTATGAGCTCAGAACAACGTTTTTCTACAGATATGTTACAAAATAATTATCTAAAGAGGGTGAATCCTCGCTTCAGAAACAATAATTAGTGAGGATAGCACGTCAATCTGAGCCAGGTAAACATTTATTTGTATGCTCATTTCACGATCTGACATAATGGTAGCCTACCCTTTCCGCTTCACATTGGAGATGTGCAATTATTCATGGTTATAAATCTTTTCGGGAACTGAGCCAAACACTTGGAATGCCCATCGCTACAACATATAGTTATACAGTAGGTTCTATAACAGGGTTCCACAGTAGGTGGCTATTTGGCACTCCATGTATTATGAGCACTTAAGTTTTGTTTATGGACATAAAATAATATTAAGTCACTATGAAATCAGCTCAAAGTAATTTTAATTTCAGAAATCTATTCCCAAGTATTTCCACTCATAATTTAGAGGCATATGTGGTCATATCCCCATGTAAACAAGGGTTGAAATAATTCAGTTTTTGTCAAATACTATATCTGTTTGGGATTAGTGTGATCAATTTGTGGTGTACAAATTGATTATAACTTTGTTCCGGCCCTCTGACCATCTGCTCAATGAAAAATTGGCCCATGGCTGAATGTAATTGGGGACCCCTGGCCTATACTGTACACATGCATACAGGATAGGATAGCTATCTATATATAGTATGCTACCAGTCTGCAAGTTCATGCTCATGTTTCCCAATCACACATGTTGAAATTAATGGAAATGACATTTGTTAAGCAACGGAACAAACAGCAGCAGCTGTTTAAAGATCAGTCAGGACCTCCCTCTACCCTTTAACACTATCAAGCTATTTTCACAGCCCTGTATGCCAGCAGCTTGCCAGCAGCTTACTCTTTGCTCTGGCCAAAAGCTATGTCACGTCCATGGACATTAATTTCTTCTCCGCAATGGATCTGAGTACATTCCCGATCCTTTACCGAATGCTAACACATTCGGGGCTGTCTGATTGATCCAGAAGCCAATAGGTTGAGCCAGAGCCAGAAAACACGTGGGTAAAGGGTAAAGCGGCAGTTTGAAAATCCGTCATTGGCTTGGATGCTGTGATTGGTAAGAGACTCCGTGATTGGTTAGAGTTGTTTTGTACAACACCCCGTGCCACTCGTCAGCACAAACAACTTAAATGATGGCAGTCTCAGACCAAAGTATGTGGTGAAAGACAGAGCAGCGGAAGATTTAGTATGAGTTGTTAGGCTAACCAGAAACAGCTGTATGACTGAATGTCCTTGTAGGTAACAGATATTAAACGTGGGTGAGGAAAGTCTTTGCTTATGAACATAATCAGAAAGCCTGCACAAAACAGCATATATTCCTCTTCACTGTAACCAGAACCACAATACAGTATTGCAGGTTCTCTTTATTAGTTCTTTGTGTTTGTTGTTGGTCCAGCACAGATGTGGAGAATATTTTCCTTTTCCTTGTGTATTACTGAAATCAGAATTTCTATGTGAATAACAGGGATGAGCAGTTGCCGATAAGGTCAATCAAAATCTATTTGGTTTTTTACAAGTTGCAACAGGGAGACAACTCCAGCACAGAAGCAGAGAAATGTCTAACTAGCCGTCTCTGAGAAGGCCTTTACATTCTAAATCAGCAGACAACTGCTCTGGAAACACCAGCCAGAAAGGCTTGTTAGGAAGTCAAAACAAAATGCGGGGGCTTTGTAAGCTGCTACAGAATCACACAAGCATTTGTCGGTCCTTATACCTCCAGACCGGCGTCAATCACTATCCACAGATATTTGATAAATATTTCATCTCTAACATAAAACATAGAGTCTAGTGACCATCAACCCTCAACTCTCCCAAACAGAACACTGGAAATCATGTGTATATCAGAAAGGTAAAAAACATAAATATGCTAAACATTGTGTTAATCACTCTAAACTGAATGAATCTGATTCAGCTTAAATATTGCAATTACAAGTTCTCAATACCACAACTTGTTTTCCTCAGAATTGCAGTGTAACTACACCGATATAATAATGTAACTGCAACACAAACTTTTGGGGCTTCTTAAATATTCTTATTTTGTCTATTTTAGTAAATGAACGTACAACAATACTTTAACTGATACTTCCAGCCATTTTGCTTACATCTACCTTCCATGTAGTTAAGTCATTATACTGTACATTGCCTCTTTCTTCAAGTGCTGGATTTTCAGCATCAGCGGCCATTCATTCTGACCTTAACTCCAACCCTCCGATGTCCCAGATGAACCCATATTTCTTTAGCTTTTTATTTTTGCAAGACATCCCTCCATTTTACTATGAGGTTTTAAAGGGGTAATGAACCTCCCTATTTGTAACTTTTCTACCGATATTGCCCTAACAATAACAATCATATCTCGACCTGAATCCAAACGCGAGCCACTGATGGACAGTAGCTGAACAGATGTTCTATTGATTCTGTTTCCTCATGGCAGAATCTGCACAAGGCTGACTGTTCAATGCCCCATATATTGAGCATTCTTTTTGTAGCAAGTGTTTTATATAATAGCTTAAATTGTAACAAACTGATTGATGTGTCAATTGTTGTTTTACATGTCAGTTCATAGACACAATGCCAAGGTATTGGGACATTAAAAACCTGTTCCCAACTGACTTGATTTTATGCGGTATTGCTGTCAAACCTTTAGACTTTAATTCTTTGGGCTAGGGGGCAGTATTTTGATGTCCAGATGAAAAGCGTGTCCAAAGTAAACTGCCTGTTACTCAGGCTCAGAAGCTAGAATATGCATATAATTGATAGATTTGGATAAGAAACACTCTAATGTTTCCAAAACTGTTAAAATAATGTCTGTGAATATAACAGCACTGATATGACAGGCGAAACCCCAAGGACAAATCATACAAAAATAATAATAATTCAGCTTACTACTGTTTCCAATTTGTAAGTCGCTCTGGATAAGAGCGTCTGCTAAATGACTTAAATGTAATGTAAATGTTTCCAATGGCTGTCATGTTTATTATGAGGCAAAATCCTCCCGGATTGCAGTTCCTATGGCTTCCACTAGTCGTCAACAGTCTTTAGAAAGAGTTTCAGGCCTGTTTTTGGAGAAAAAAATATCTACAATTTGTAGTTTTTCTAAGTGGCTCCCATTTTGGCTGTAGTGTTTGAATACGCGTGGATAAGAGCGGGTTCTTTGTTGTTTATCTCCGGTAAAGACAATAACGATTCTCCGTCTTAAATTTGATCGTTTATGTACGTATTAGGGTACCTGAGGTTTGATTATAAATGTTGTTTGACTTGTTTGGAGAAGTTTATTGGTAACGTTTGTGATTAATTTTGTATGCATTTTGAAGGAGGGAAACCGTGGATTATTGAATGAAGCGTGCCAGCTAAACTGAGTTGTTTGGGGATATAAAGAAGAATTTATCAAACAAAAGTACCATTTGTGACCATTTGTGTAGCTGGGTCCTTTTGGAGTGTCAACAGAAGATCTTCAAAGGTAAGGCATTTATTATATCGCTATTCTTGACTTTCGTGGCACACCTGCCTGTTTGAAAAATGTTTTACATGCTTTTGTATGCGGGCGCTGTCCTCAGATTATCGCACAGTGTGCTTTTGCCGTGAAGCCTTTTTGAAATCTGACACAGCGGCTGGATTAACAAGAATTTAAGCTTTATTTTGATGTTCGACACTTGTATTTTCATGAATATTAAATATTTCTCCTTCTATCATTTGAATTTCACGCTCTGCAATTTCACCGGATGTTGTCGAGGTGGGTCGCTAGCGGAAAGCCTGCGCCAGAAAGTTTAAGTGAAACTGATTTTGAAGTTGAAATTGTAGCCAACTCTGTATGACCATTTAAAAAGGTTTATACTTTAAACAGGGATCCATTGTCAAGCCACCGAAAATGTAAGATTTTCATCTGCAATAAAGCAAAGAGACCAATCTTAATCATAGGATGGGTCTTGTCACGCCCTGGTCGAAATATATTATGTTTATTCTTCATTTATTCGGTCAGGCCAGGGTGTGACATGGGTTATTGTGGTGTGTTTTTGTCTTGGGGTTTTGTGGGATGTCTAGCGTTAGTCTATGGCTGCCTGAGGCGGTTCTCAATCAGAGTCAGGTGATTATCGTTGTCTCTGATTGGGAACCATATTTAGGCAGCCATATTCTTTGTGTGTTTTGTGAGTGATTGTCCTTAGTGTCCTCGTTCCTGTCTCTGTGTTAGTTTACACTAGTTTAGGCTGTTTCGGTTTTCGTTACGTTCTTTGTTTTTGTAGTATTTGTATTGATTCGTGTTTACATTTGTTCATTAAACATGGATCGCAATCTACACGCTGAATTTTGGTCCGACTCTCCTTCACCACATGAAAACCGTTACAGAATCACTCACCACAAACGGACCAAGCAGCGTGTCAACAGGCAGGAGCCACAGGAGAAACAGCAAAGGCAGCAGCAGGAGCAGCGTAAAAGGACTTTTGGACTTGGGAGGAAATCCTCGACGGAGAGGACCCTGGGCTAAACCAAGGGAGTGTAGCCGCCCCAAGGAACAACAAAAGGAGGTATCGACATGGGAGTACGAATTGTTTGGAGAAAGACCCTGGGATCAGCCTGGAGAATATCGCCGCCCCAAAGAAGAACTGGAGGCGGAGAGAGCTGAGAGGCTTTGGTATGAGGAGAAGCAACAGCAGCAGCAGGAGCAACAATATCGGGACTACACTACTTGGGAGGAAATAGACAGGTGGGCGGTCGTCCCAGGGAGAGTGCCGGAGCCCGCCTGGGATTCACTGGAGCAGTGCAAAGAAGGTTATAGAAGAATGGAGATGGCGAAGCAAGCACTGCGGCGCGGAAGGAAGCCCGAGAGTCAGCCCCAGGGAGTATGGCTACGCCAGGTAGGAGAGCTGCGCAAACCTCCTGTGCTTACCGGGGGGCTAAAGAGACTGGGCAGGCACCGTGTTATGCTGTGGAGCGCACAGTGTCTCCAGTGCGGGTGCATAGCCCGGTGCGGTATATACCAGCTCCTCGTATTGGCCGGGCTAGAGTGGGCATCGAGCCAGGTAAAGTTGGGCAGGCTCGGTGCTCAAGAGCTCCAGTGCGCCTGCACAGTCCGGTCTATCCTGTGCCACCTCCACACACCAGCCCTCCGGTGGCAGCTCCCCGCACCAGGCTTCCTGTGCGTGTCCTCGGCCCAGTACCACCAGTGCCAGCACCACGCATCAGACCTACTGTGCGCCTCGCCTGTTCAGCGCAGCCAGAGCCTTCCTCCTCTCCTGCGCTGCTGGAGTCTCCCGTCTGTTTAGCGCAGCCAGAGCCTTCCTCCTCTCCTGCGCTGCCGGAGCCTCCCGCCTGTTCAGCGCTATCGGAGCCTTTCTCCTCTCCAGCGCTGACGGAGTCTCCCGCCTGTTTAGCGCAGCCAGAGCCTTCCTCCTCTCCTGCGCTGCCGGAGCCTCCCGCCTGTTCAGCGCTGTCGGAGCCTTTCTCCTCTCCTGCGCTGCTGGAGTCTCCCGCCTGTTTAGCGCAGCCAGAGCCTTCCTCCTCTCCTGCGCTGCTGGAGTCTCCCGCCTGTTTGGAGCAGCCAGAGCTGTCCGTCTACATGGAGCAGCCAGAGCTGTCCGTCTACATGGAGCAGCCAGAGCTGTCAGTCTTCATGGAACAGCCAGAGCTGTCAGTCTGCATGGAGCAGCCGGAGATGCCAGTTTGCATGGAGCTGTCAGTCTGCAAGGAGCTGCCAGTCTACAAGGAGCTGTCAGTCTGCAAGGAGCTGTCAGTCTGCAAGGAGCTGTCAGTCTGCATGGAGCTGCCAGTCTGCATGGAGCAGCCAGAGCTGTCAGTCTGCAAGAAGCCGCCAGAGCTGTCAGTCTACATGGAGCAGCCAGATCTGCCAGTCAGCCAGACTCTTCCAGATCTGCCAGTCAGCCAGACTCTTCCAGATCTGCCAGTCAGCCAGACTCTTCCAGATCCGCCAGTCAGCCAGACTCTTCCAGATCTGCCAGTCAACCAGACTCTTCCAGATCTGCCAGTCAGCCAGGATCTGCCAGAACCGTCAACCAGCCAGGATCTGCCGGATCCAACTACCTGGCTGAGCTTCCTCTCAGTGCTGGGCTTCCTCTCAGTGCTGGGCTTCCTCTCAGTGCTGGGCTTCCTCTCAGTGTTGGGCTTCCTCTCAGTCCCGAGCTTCCCCTCAGTGCCGAGCTGCCCCTCAGTGCCAAGCTGCCCCTCTGTCCCGAGCTGTCCCTGTCCCGAGCTGCCCCTCTGTCCCGAGCTGCCCCTCTGTCCCGAGCTGCCCCTCAGTCCCGAGCTGCCCCTCTGTCCCGAGCTGCCCCTCAGTCCCGAGCTGCCCCTCAGTCCAGTGGGGTTCTGGGTGAGGACTACTAGGCCATGGTCGGCGGCGAAGGTGGACTATCCTAGGACGCGAGGAGGGGGGACTAAGACATTTATAGAGTTGGTTCCACGTCCCGCGCCGGAGCCGGAGCCGTCACCATGGACAGACGCCCACCCGGACCCTCTCTATTGTTTTGATGTGCGTCCGGGAGTCCGCACCTACGGGGGTTCTGTCACGCCCTGGTCAAAATATATTATGTTTATTCTTCATTTATTCGGTCAGGCCAGGGTGGGACATGGGTTATTGTGGTGTGTTTTTGTCTTGGGGTTTTGTGGGATGTCTAGCGTTAGTCTATGGCTGCCTGAGGCGGTTCTCAATCAGAGTCAGGTGATTATCATTGTCTCTGATTGGGAACCATATTCAGGCAGCCATATTCTTTGTGTGTTTCGTGGGTGATTGTCCTTAGTGTCCTTGTTCCTGTCTCTGTGTTAGTTTACACTAGTTTAGGCTGTTTCCGGTTTTCATTACGTTCTTTTGTTTTTGTAGTATTTGTATTGATTCGTGTTTACGTTTGTTCATTAAACATGGATCGCAATCTACATGCTGCATTTTGGTCCGACTCTCCTTCACCACATGAAAACCGTTACAGGTCTCTCATAGTAGCTTGCTAGAAAACCAATTTGGATTTTTGGTACAATTTCAGTACAATGTAGGCTTTAAGAGAGAGTTTTAATGCCTTAATATTTTACAGTTTTAACCCTCCAAACTCATTTTTGTTTTAGAAATATGCCTGTTTCTCTGGTTCGCCATTCCAAATAAAGTACAATGTTTTTTTCTCACATTATTTAAAAAAGGATTCTCCTGGGTCAGAGCCATGAATAAATATGTAAACTGCGAAGTCACTCCAGAATGAATTAGTGTAACCTTCCCTTAAATCGGTGTTTCCCTCTTCACGGTTTCAAGATTCTACTGTATCTGTTTTGCAAAGTTTTCAATCAAAGTTACCATATGTAAGATCGCTCAACTTTCTTGGATATGTACCCCAAGCATATCGACTTCACCATCCGTCCATTTAATTGGGAGACCACGTGCAATTTAAAGTTTGTATTGTATTAACAGCCAATCTGTAATATAGTACACTAATTGGGTTTTAGTCCAGAGAAACTGGAGAAATTATCCATGTCCTCAATGAGGCCTTTCAAAGTTGAAGATTGAGGACTCGAGAACTTAACTCATCGGCGTGACATCAATTAAAATGTAAATTTGATACATTGAGCAGTGAGTTTTAATTTTTTTTGAGGAATGGGAGATATTCTTTTTGTCCTATGTTTTTCCCTTGATCCCCATTATTATTTGCACCTGTGTCTCGTTTTTCCCTGATTGTATTTAAACCTTTGTTTCCCTCAGTTCTGTGCTCTGTGTTTGTATGTTAGCACCTGCCCTAGTGTTCTGTGTGCTCTTGTCGATTCCGGGTGACGTTCTTGTGGTATTCTGTTTTTTGTTTTGTTTATTTTTGGTGAGTTTCTTTTGAGGTCTTTTTTTGTGTTTTACCTACCTTTTGGATTTGCCATTTTTGTATTTTAGGATTTTTCTTTATTAAATACACCGTCTTAAGTACTGCTGTGTCTGCCTCATCTTCTGGGTTCTGCTGTCTATTCGTGGCTCAGTTGGTTAAGTGACTGTTTCTCACTCCCGGAGACCCAGGTTTGAAACCAGGTCCTGACAGAAACACAGAGCCAAAAATGAACCCAGAGGCAGCCAGTTCCCAGGACCTTTTTTCCACGCTGTCCCACCACCAGGAGACTGTCCAACGCCACGAAGCCGCCCTGGTTCAGCAAAAGAGGCCTTAATGGCTAGACATTCTCATCTTCTGTCGGAGATGCTGACTTCCATTAAGCAAATATCTGATCAAATTACCCCGGCAACAGTTCCCGTCCCAGTACCTCAAGTTCACGTACCCATGGCAGTTAACCCCCTGGCTGAACCTCGTCTTCCACCTCCCCAACGGTTCTCAGGTGATCCAAGTGCTTGTAAAGGGTTTCTCACTCAATGTTCTCTCTCTTTGAGCTGCAACCCTCGTCGTTTCCACCGACCGGTCTAAGATCGCATATATCATCACCCTGCTGTCGGAAAAAGCCCTGGCCTGGCCTACTGCTGTGGGATGCCCATAGTTCCTGCTGTGCCAGCTACTCTGCCTTTGCTGAGGAATTCAAACGAGTGTTTCAAGGCCCAAGCAGTGGTTCTGACTCAGCCAAACAGCTCCTGACTCTCCATCAAGGTTGGCGCAGCGTGACGGACTATGCCATCCAGTTCCGCACGGTGGCAGCAGCGAGTGGCTGGAACAACGAGGCGCTCACGGTGTGCTTTCTGAAAGGCCTTTCCGACACTATCCAAGATGAACTGGCCACTCGGGAACCACCGGACAATCTCGAGTCCCTGATCAAGTTGGCCTCACGCATTGACCAGCGTCTGAGAGAGAGAACTCAACCGTAGACCTCTAGCCCCTATCAGTCCCAGCTCCGAGTCCCCACCTTTATCATCGCTGGCTCCACCGGAACCCATGCAGATTGGACGCATCTCCCAGGCTGAGAGAGACCGCCGGATGAGGAGCGACGCTGTCTATATTGCGGCAAACCGGGCCATTTCCGTTCCACGTGTCCCGGGCTCCAGGGAAACGCTCTGTCCCGTACAGACCGGGGGAACTGTAACGGGAAACATAACCTCCTCCCATCCGTCCAACTCCCGTCTGCTCATTCCAGTCACCCTCTCCTGGGACAACCACAAGCTTCACCTTCAAGCCTTGGTAGACTCTGGAGCCGCAGGTAACTTCATGGATGGTGTCTGGGTGAAAGAAAATGGCGTTCCCTCTGAACCTCTAAGTGACCCCATGAGGGTTACTACATTGGATGGAAGCCCTTTGGGATCTGGACTTGTCACTCATGTCACTACCTCCTTGAGACTTTCAGTTTCACAACACCAGGAATTGATGAACTTTCATTTGATCTCCTGTTCGAGTTCCCTCTCGTCCTTGGATACCTACAGCCATAACCCTCACATCGACTGGTCTGTGGGCACTATCAAGCAGTGGGGTCCTACGTGCCAAGCTACTTGTATTTTCCAGAATTCCCCGAGTTCTCTCCGAGTCTTTAGAATCCATCGACCTGACCCGAGTTCCCGAGTGTTACCATGACCTCAAACTGGTGTTTAGCAAACAGAGGGCCACCATGCTACCACCCCATAGACCTTACGGTGCCCCATCGACCTGTTTCCGGGCACTTGCCCCCCAGGGTCGGATCTTTTCCTATCTCCACCCGAACGAGCTGCTATGGATACCTACATCAGGACGCTCTGGAAGCAGGCCTCATGCGTCCATCCACCTCCCCGGCGGGAGCAGGGTTTTCTTTGTGGCCATGGCCACAGCCTTCGGCTGCTCAGGAAGCAGTTGTTTTCACTAAGCTTGACCTGCGGAACGCATACCATCTTGTGCGGATCAGACCTGGTGACGAGTGGAAGACCGCTTTCAACACGCCTACTGGTCACTATGAATACTTGGTGATGCCCTTCGGCCTGACCAACGCCCCAGCGGTGTTCCAAGCGCTCATAAACGATGTGCTTAGGGATATGCTAACATATTTGTGTTCGTTTACTTGGATGACATCCTCATCTTTTCGAGCTTCCCTTCAAGAACACACTAAGCATGTCAGACAAGTACTCAAACGCCTCCTGGACAGCCATCTGTACGTTAAGCGGAAAAATGTGAATTCCATTCATCCCGAGTACAATTCCTGGGATTTGTAGTGGAACCCGGTCGAATTCAAATGGACCCTAGGAAGGTAGGGGCGGTAGCGGATTGGCCCACCCCCAAATCCGTTAAGGATGTTCAGCGTTTCCTGGGCTTCACAAACTTTTACCGTAAGTTCATCAAGAACTTCAGTTTGGTGGCAGCTCCTCTCTCAGCTTTAACCAAAGGTGGCAATGCAAGGTTTTGTGGGGAAGAAAGCTGAGACAGCCTTCCAAGGACTCAAGCAGCGCGTCCTCTCTGCTCCATCCTGATACTACCGACTACGGATGAACCATTTGTGGTGGAGGTAGACGCATCAGAGGTTGGTGTTGGAGCTGTCCTGTCTCAGAGGGTGAAGACAAGAAGCTTCATCCGTGCGCTTTCTTCTCACCGGCTTACCCCGACTGAGAGGAACACTACGATGTAAGGATCGTGAGCTCTAAGCGGTTAAGATGGCATTGAAGGAATGGAGACACTGGCTCGAGGGCTTCTCACCCGTTTCAAGTGCTTACGGACCACAAAAATCTGAGTATATCCAGCAGGCAGAGCGATTGAACTCTGAACAAGCTAGATGGTCTCTTTTCTTCAATCAGTTCCAGTTTATCCTCACCTATCGGCCGAATCGAAGAATCTCAAACCGGATGCCCTGTCCCGAGTCTACGCTCCTGCCATTCGAGATGACACGGACATGCCTGTCCTTCCTGCTGCTAAGATTGTGGCTCCGATCTCGTGGCAAGTTGAGGATACCGTGAGACGTGCTCAAGCTAGCGAACCGGACCCGAAAGGAGGTCCTGCCAATCGGTTGTTTGTCCCCAAGGCAGTGAGGACTCAGGTCCTTCTGTGGGGGCACTCCTCTCGCCTCACCTGTCATCCGGGCGTAGGTCGCACCTTGGAGTTCATCCAGCGTAAGTTCTGGTGGCCTACCATAAGAGAAGACGTTGCCACTTTCGTCAATGCCTGCCCCGTGTGCTGCCAGGGCAAATCTTCTCACCTCCGCCCTCAAGGACTCCTTCACCCTTTACCTGTTCCCCACAGACCCTGGTCCCATATCTCATTGGACTTTATTACTGGACTTCCTCCATCCCATGGCAATACTACTATCCTAGTCATAATCGACAGGTTTTCAAAGGCGGCCAGGTTCGTCCCTCTGACTAAGTTACCTTCTGCCAAGGAAACGGCTGAGTTGGTAATTAATCATGTGTTCCGAGTCTTCGGCATTCCTCAAGATATGGTTTCTGACAGAGGTCCCCAGTTCGCCTCAAGGTTTTGGAAGGCCTTCTGCCAACTCATGGGGGCTTCTGCCAGTCTATCTTCAGGGTACCATCCGGAGTCCAACGGCCAAACAGAGAGGATGAATCAAGAGCTGGAAACCACCCTCCGATGTATGACTCGTGACAACCACGTCCACATGGTCATCCTTTATTGTTTGGGCCGAATACGCGCACAACACCTTGCGCTCCTCCTCCACTGGTATGTCCCCTTACAGTGTCAGTTTGGCTATGCTCCTCCATTGTTCCCGGACCAGGAGGCAGAAGTCAGAGTGCCTTCAGCCTTGAAGTTCGTCAGACGCTGTCGGCTTATGTGGAGGAAGACCCGTCTTAATCTTATGCGTTCCTCACAGAG
>NW_027009398.1:0-46431 GCF_036934945.1 Oncorhynchus masou masou | reverse complement strand
ATATGAACTGTAGGGTTTGTTTTTCTGCTTAGTACTGTAGTTACATGAGATACATGTGTAGGCAGCATAGTAACACTTTTCAGGGTCATGTTCGTAGGGCACAACGTAGCAGAACATTTTTAAAGTGCAGGCAGTTCCATGTTTCAGTCCATTTTGAACACACAGCCATGGTTTTAACACATTAGAATATAGGTTTCCGATGTATTCAAAAGAGAAAAAGCTTGATTTGTGCTGGATTAATTTGAGAGTGAACGTATGTTCACCACATTGCGCCTTCTTGAAATTTTCCACAATCATACTGTAGCATCCAAGACATGCTGCGGGAACTTTGGTGACTAAAGTGTTTCTAAACCTCCCGCTTTGGGCTGTTCACGAAATCCTAATGTGAACACGACTAACGAAAAAAGATGACTGAAGATCCCCTTGTGTAAATGTAGTGTAAAGCCAATGTTTATTTTACAGAAATGGTCATCATTTGCAACCCCCCATCCCCATCCCATATAATTATATGAAGTACAACAATTTACTCTAGCAACAACATGGATAATAAAACAAATAAAAGTATTGGAGTGTTATGAACATAGACCTACGTAAAACAGTTTGAAACTTGACCGATCAAGTCCTCCCGACATTTCATTAATCTCAGATTTTGTTAAAGCTTTGATCTAAGAAAAACATTACAAATCTGACAGTATTTAAAAAGTTCTGTAGGTGTTGACACAATCTAGACACAGACGACAGAAGAAAAAACAAACAAAGACCTCGCGGGCTAGATGATTCAGGATCGATGCAGTAGTTGTAAAATGTAAAGTGGCTGTTCCACTGGATGTCAGAAGGTGAATTCACCAATTTGTAAGTCGCTCTGGATAAGAGGCGTCCTGCTAAAAACAATGTAAATGTAATGTAAATGTAGTTCTGGAAAACCTCAGGAGCTAGAACACAGTTGCACCGAGAGACGCTGGGTTCTGTTACATTATATTCAGGTGTTAAAAACATTTCCCTTCATCTAGACACGTACAAAAATGGCCAGGGAACAGAAACCGTCAAACTCAAGCCAGAAAGGAGTCTCAGCTGGATGAATCAGGGACAGGTTCGGTCTGATCCCTCAGCTCAGAGATTAGTGACAGTAGAGATTAGATGTCCTGTCTTGACAGATTTGGAAGCTTTTTGAGAGAAATCGCTGTGGAGGAGAATAGAGAGATTAAAAACTGGAACCGCACAAATAGAAGATCAAAATACGAGAATTCAATAAAGTCAAGTCTGTCTTGGAGATAAGTGGGGGAATAATGTAGAATTAAGTAGAACATCCCTTTTAGTTCCCCCCCCCCATCACGTGCACATTTTTTCAGATGCAATTGGCACATTTTCAAAACTCTTGTGTATACATTCTAAACTGATAACACTTGTAATGCCCCCCCCGTCTTAGGTTCAGAGTATTTGCACAACCATTTGCATTTCACCAGTCATTCACAAAAAAAAAATAAAAAAATAATCAAAGTTCTGTGAAACACCATGAGAACGTTTAGTTTAGTCCCCAACACAACAGATAATGACAGGCTCACCATTTTCAGTCATTTTAAAACTACCATTTAATCCAATAGCAAACAAAATACAAGATACACATTTCAGAAATGTTATTTTGACATGCTGAAGAATAGATGGTATATATATATTTTTTTACCCCATACAGTATTTGACTAGAACTTGACACTCAAATTTTTTTTCTTAATAAATATGTATCCAAATGGCAGGTTGTGAGCACGTTTAAGGAATATTTCAGTCTTCGTTTCATTGCCGTTTTATAGTACATACTGTATGTAGGACAAATCATCATAAGGGGTATTGTAAAGCAGTTGGGCTACTGTAAAAATAATAAACAGCCTGAGCGTCACGCCATTTCTGCCCCATGCAACACTGTACAAGATCACCTTTCCAACATGACTTTGTCAACCGATCTGGTAATCACATAACCTCTGCTTGAAAACGCATCCGCTTTCAGTGACATTCAGGCGAGTTGTAATATATTATTACGTACAACCCAGGTGTGTTTCACCAGTACAGTGTAAACCAATTCTAAAATGGTAGCATAGTGTTGACTGCCCACTGAGTCCTAATGAAGCACACTGGTTGGTTGAGGAGGATGTAGAATTTACAGCCACATCCATATCATATGACTTTTTACCCTCCAACAAATTTGTCAAATTGATACATAAAAAAGGTAAAAATATTGACTTTTAGTGTTCAAGCAGTTATCAAACTATATAAATGTTAAACTTAAAATTAGGCACTTCATAATCAGTTGAGCAGTTTGATTATGACAACGATAAGAACAAAATGTAGAGTGAATATTGCATTTTGAAAAGCAGATATTCAATCTTTGACTATGTAGCCAACCTGAAAGTGATTTGGTGCAGTGAACAAAGCGATTATTTGTTAGATAAACGTACGTAGCGTTAAACACGAGCCGTTTTAATGTGCTTTTGAGTCGTGAAAATTACACCAAAGTGATAAAAAAGTTTTTTTAAATGAAACTTCCCATAAAGAGTGTAGAACAAAAGCCAGCAGATTAATGTCAGAGGATAGAAGACATTGAACAAACATGGATGGGTGACAATGGTTTAAACATGTCTATTGCAGCCGTTTCACCTCGATATCAAATAATTTCTAGTTAACAATTAAGTCCCTTACTGTGATTGTTTTTCAACTAAAAATTGTCAAAAAGAAAACAAAAATGGCTTTTTCACAAAGAGCAATTTCACAAGAAAGAACTTTGCTAGGCCTGTCTGAGAGTGGTCTGAGTGGGGAGGGGAATCTGAAAACTAGCTGTTATTGGCTGAGAGGTTTGGAACACTCTTATTGGTCTATCAACGGATCACATTTGGTGAAGTGTGGGGGGGGAATTTAATAAATAAATGTGAGGCAACACAGCAACACACAGTCCAGTTCAACAAAAGTGTTTGTTTGGTCTTCAATAAATTGTAAAAATTGCCCCTCACAAGATGGTTAGGCCAACCGAACCAGACCAGGCTCTCAGTTGCACTCTTGGTTAGCCAGTTAGCATGTTGAGCCTCACTGTTATGGGTTTAAATCAGACGTTTCTTCATTAAGAACTGGCAATAGAGGTGGATTCAATGTTAACAAAAATCCTTCTAAAATAGAATGTAGAGTTAGATGGGGGTCCCCCTGAGTGGCGCAGCGGTCTAAGGCACTGCATCGCAGTGCTAGAGGCGTCACTACAGACCCTGGTTTGATTCCAGGCTGTATCACAACCGGCTGTGATTGGGAGTCCCAGAGGCCACCATTGTAAATAAGAATTTGTTCTTAAAACGGACTTAAAATGGTCGCAGAGAAAAGGAACAGTCTAGTCCAGGTGTCCACGATAGCATGCTTTCACTTAAACATATTACCACTCTGTCACAGACTGTTGAATAGAAAACCTGGTGCTATTCTCTCACTGGACACACAGAAAGACGTCGCCACTCATCTTTGATTGGCTTGTGTGTTGCTGGGTCGATGACAGGTTGGGTAGGTGATAACCTAGGAAATGGGGTTGGAAATTACCGAAAATTCAGTATAGGTGCTGGCGACAGAGTTAACGCTGATGTTACGGTGTGAGGCGGGGCTTTGGGCCGGGTTTCTTAACACACCGCTCAGAGCCGTGCCGTTCAGGTGGAGATGTTCTCTTTGTTCCTCTCCACCGCACGGAGGGTTCTTCCAACACAACCGGGGTCCTCAGAGGAAGCTATCAGGGTGGTGATAGAGGAGAGAGAGTTAATTTCTTAAAGCCATTAAAAACTAATTTAAAAAAAACAACATAATTCTCTGTGCTTGAACACAGACGCTTAAGTGCACTACTCACCTTGCTGACAGACATGGGTAGTCTGAGGACCGGAGACTGACACAAGATTCCTCCGAAGGCAGAGTGTAAGGTGCCGTTAGGAGTAGAGACGTAGATACCGCTAGTGGCATTGAGCTAAGAGAACGAAAATAAAAAAACACATTAAAAGTCACAATGAATTTATTGTAGAAAACAGTAAAGTACTTCAGTGCTCCCGTTTTTAATTTAAAAAAAATAAATAAATGCTGAATTATGAATAAACTAAAAACTGACAATGGTAATATATTTCTAAAATTTAAAAACAGCTTGAATTTGATCCCAAAAAACAACCACAATAGTGACTAATAAAATAAAATGAAAACAAACAAAAAAAACAGGAGATTTGACCTTTCTTGCTTTGCCAGGAGTAGGGGTCCCTGCAAGGCGTCTTTGGAGGGGTTCGTTGAGCAGTACCATACAGCAGGTCATGTTCAATCTGCTGGTTCTTCTTCAGTTGCTGTTTTCACAGTCATTATTCTCATCCGAACCAGATTCTGTTTGTTTCACAGATCACAGTCATTATTCTCATCCGAACCAGATTCTGTTTGTTTCAGATCACAGTCATTATTCTCATCCGAACCAGATTCTGTTTGTTTCACAGATCCAGTCAATATTATCGTCTGAACCAGATTCACTACTGGGGAGGTCGTTCAGAGGTCTCTGTTTGAATATTTTTGACCCCCCCCCCCCACTGATCCGATTACGACATGATTGAGGAAAGCCGTGTAAAGACAGTGATTGCAATCTAAGTCAACGTTTATTTAATCGCGTCTGATCAATGATTAGCTCAAGGAAGGAAGCACATTAAGAGCATTGAAACAAGGCCTTGGAAAAAATCGTACCCTCTCATTCTTCCCTCTCTCCTTCTCCAGACGCAGTAGTTCCCACTGCGCCTCAACGTACTGGAGAAAACCTGTCCGTTAACCAGGAACTCTCTGTACTGCTCCTCTTCCCATAGAGCTACCTGGGTCTTCAGGCTCTTCTCCAACTGGAACGCACGAGAGAACATGCTTCAAGTTAATATGCCCGCAAATAAATAAAACAGCAAGAAATATAGAACTAAAACAAGCCAGTATTCGGACAGACTGTTGGGGTAGAGGAACTAACCAATGAAGATTCAAATCACAACTTATCCTCACCTTTGGCAGGCTTTTCTGCAGGTCGGCCCCTCTGCTTCTCCTCTTTGAGTAGGTTCCTCCTCGGTTGTTGAATCTAGTAGGATCCGTCACCTTTCTCTGCGGAGAGTTGAACCTTGTGTTTATAATACCGCCACTTGACAACACATGAAGGCTAGGACCAAACAGTTGGCTCAAATGGCACAAAAGATACAGGAAACAATGTAATCATGCAGTGTGATTTACTATGAAACTTTTCGACAATATGTGTTATTTCGTTTGCACTGCAATTTTTGTTGTTGTTGCCTAATATCTGTAAACAAGAACACGTCTCATATTCATCAGTAAAATGCAACAACCTCAGTTGTAGGAACAGAGTCCAGCTGTCTTGCCACCTGGTTACTCCTTCAAACAGCTCCTGTGGTCTTCGTAATGCTTCTTCAGACTCAGCAGCTCCGCCTCATGTAGGTTGAGCAGCTCCACGGTGAAGTCAACTGAGGGGAGACATTCATTGTACCAAATCTCACTAGGACAACCAGGGTTGTGTTCACACGTTCATTAGTCACCAAATGGAAGAAATCTGGCTGAAACAAGGTGGATCAATCTGTACTACCGTCCAATTAGAAACGTGAATTTTAGCAGTCCGTCGCAAAATGTGTTGCTACCGTGTACCTAACGAACGACACAACCCAGTACATTACGGCCAAAAGGTCAAACTATAAGACAGTACTTTAAAATGATCCACTAATAAATAGACACGGCAATAGAAGAGGCCAAACAACAACTGACCATCATAGTAGGGTGTGAAGGCCCGTCTCTGCGCCAGGCTGTAGAAACACCTCTCCCAGAACAAAGCCACCTCGGCCCTGATGGCTTCTATCACATTCTTCATGTTCTTCATTTTCAGCTCATCCAGGCGCCGGCACTCTGCTTCCAACTGCAGGAAGGAACTCGCAAACGTCAGTCAGTAAAAACCAATCAATTAGGGTTCTGACATTCCATTCAAACCTTAGCCTGAATAGTATGTTGTCACTATGATTGGTTATAGGCTTTCTGAAAGCATCCCCTGCCACAGTAAAACATGTATGGTAACAAGGTAAATTAATGTAAGTCAACATTTTCCTGAATATAACTGTATCGAGCCCCTGCATCTTCCACTATACTAAAGACTTTTAGGCCTCTAAATTTCACTGCAAGTATGTCCATATCTGATCAGCTTGACAGGTTAGGTACATAATTACGAGAAGAGTGCCATAGCTGTGAGAAATACAAAATAAATGTAAAAAAAAAAAAATGCTCACAGCATCCATGTTTCTCTTCCTGGACTGGACCATGTGATCAGACATGCTCTCTCGTTGCTCCGGGAGGACCTGCAGTCTCTCCCACAGCTCCTGGATCTTACTGCGGTAGGAGTTACACACCAACTCATTCTCGGTCTTACGATCCTCCAGCTGAGAATTACACAACAAGACAGTCGAGGAAATACCATTCATATAAAATGTACGCATACCGTAGTTACATCATTAGGACACTAGAGTATCAAATGTATATAACGTTCAGAAAGAAAAATGTTACGGAGAACAAACATTCCTCTCCGACGTAGAAAAGACGTTACGTAGAACAAACATTCCTCTCCGACGTAGAAAGACGTTACGTAGAACAAACATTCCTCTCCAACGTAGAATAAAGAATCCGACGGACTCTATTCACGGCGTAACGGAACAGACTTGGTTTCTGACCTGTCCCAGCAGCAGTCGGAGAGCTGTGATGTTGTCGCCGGACAGACAGAAGGCCTCCTCGTCCTCACACACCACGTCCCTCTCAAAGCTGGTGTCTGGCAGCTGGTCCAGCTCCTCCATACACACAATGATCCGACGCTTGATACCCACAAACTCACCGTGGCGACGATCCTGGAACATACAATGGAGAGGGAGAGAGAAAAAGAAAGAAAAAGAGAGGAGAGAGAAAAAGAAAGAGGAGAGAGAGAGAGAAAAAGGAGAGAGAGAGAAAAGGAGAGGAGAGAGAAAGAGAGAGAAAGAAAGAGAGAGAAAGAAAGAGAGAGAAAGAAAGAAAGAGAGAAAAAGGAGAGAAAAAGGGAGAGGAGAGAGAAAGAGAAAGAGAGAAAGAGAGAGAAAGAAAGAGAGAGAGAGAAAGAAGAGAAAAAAGGAGAGAAAAAGGAGAGGAGAGAGAAAGAGAGAGAAGAAAGAGAGAGGAGAGAGAAAGAAGAGAGAAAAAGGAGAGAAAGAGAGAAAAAGGAGAGGAGAGAGAAAAGAGAGAAAGAAAGAGAGAGAGAGAAAGAAAGGAGAAAGAAGGAGAGAGAAAGAAGAGAGAAAAAGGAGAGAAAAGAGAGAGAGAGAAAAGGAGAGGAGAGAAAGAGAGAGAAAGAAAGAGAGAGAGAAAGAAAGAAAGAAAGAGAAAAAAATAAGCCTCAACTTAGTTAAGAGTCTTGTGCTTTAAACCCAACGAGTCCCACCGTAAAACCGGAGCGTTTTTGAACTTTAACCCCTTTTTAAAAAACGTGTCTGAGTTAAAGACTTCTGGGTTGCACCATTGGGATTCAGCTAGTTCCGTAGATAATCAACAGACGTGTGATGAACAGGGGGGCTGAGTTAGAGCGGTGTTTGTGAGACAAGGGCAGATCCCAAAGGGGCCCCGGGTAATTTATACAAAACAGTATGTAGAGTCCAAACGGTTTGAGCTACAATCTATTCAGATGGGTGGATAGAGAATGACAAGCTGAGACTCACAAAACACCTAACATGCTTTTCTCTATGACAGTGTCTATACTGTAAGGGTTCTTCTACATGGATCATCGGAAATCCCAGGTCATATGTCTATAATAGTGTAAGGGGTTCTACTACATAGAAGATCATAGTAAATCCCAGGTCATAGTGTCTATAATACTGTAAGGGGTTCTTCTCCATAGATCATAGTAAATCCCAGGTCATAGTGTCTATAATACTGTAAGGGGTTCTTCTACATAGTAGATCATAGTAAATCCCAGGTCATAGTGTCTATAATACTGTAAGGGGTTCTTCTCCATAGATCATAGTAAATCCCAGGTCATAGTGTCTATAATACTGTAATTAGCTCACAGTTGCCATGACAAACTCCAAACAGTTGTCACATACCAGTTGGATATTCATTTCCCTCTGAACAAACCATTTCTGTATTTACAGGAGTCATAGAAATGATTTTTATCCGGTTTTTTGCTTTGGTTGACCTTTGGTTGACCTTTTGGTTGACCTTTGGGTTTTTTGTAGACATTTTCCAATTAAACTCATGAATGAAACAGTTTATGTCCAATAGTTTTGTGTTCTACTTGTAGCCCTGGTTGTCCTTTAAAGAACATGGTAAAACACCTCATTGTGAGGCTCAATATAAAGGCTGGACAAAATGAAAGGACCATTGTTGTCTGTGGTCTCAGGACTGATAGGGTTAAGTTACAGCCATTATTCACTGAGAATTTCTGATTTTCTATTAGGCAACTTGTGATCCGTATTTCATTTCAGGAGTCTGCGAGTACAATTTTATGGCCCCGAATTTCCCCTATTTCAGAGCCACAAACAGACCAAGGAAAAACCCCTGGTGGTAAAAATACTGGCTACATTCTAGGAAAATGAAGAACAATGAAGCATTTACATGCCTTCTCTTTAGTGAGATCGTTGAGGTAAGAGCGATAGCTGTCCAGTTGCTCCAGGGAAGGGACCGTGTCCATGTCGATACAGAAGGGGACTGAACACATGAGGTCACACAGCTCCCGGTCCTGCTTGGACAGTCTCTTCAGCTCCTTAACCCTCTGACTCTTCTGTTTCATCATCACCTCCAGGCGTGACCTGATGTCCTTCTCCAGCTGTAGCATCGTCCTCCCCTCGTCCTCCTATAAAACACATCAAGATGGGTTGAGAGAATGTTAGCAAGCTGCAGCATGGTCCTCTATAAAACACATCAAGATGGGTTGAGAAGAATGCTAGCAAGCTGCAGCATGGTCTTTCTATAAAAACACTTCAAGATGGGTTGAGAAGAATGCTAGCAAGCTGCAGCATGGTCCTCCTATAAAACACATCAAGATGGGTTGAGAGGAACGTTAGCAAGCTGCAGCATGGTCCTCCTATAAAACACATCAAGATGGGTTGAGAGGAACGTTAGCAAGCTGCAGCATGGTCCTCCTATAAAACACATCAAGATGGGTTGAGAAGAATCGTTAGCAAGCTGCAGCATGGTCCTCCTATAAAACACATCAAGATGGGTTGAGAGGAACGTTAGCAAGCTGCAGCATGGTCCTCCTATAAAACACATCAAGATGGGTTGAGAGGAATGTTAGCAAGCTGCAGCATGGTCCTCCTATAAAACACATCAAGATGGGTTGAGAGGAACGTTAGCAATATTTGTAATTCCTTTATTTAACCAGGAAAGTAACATTAAGATGTACATATTTTTGAAGTGAGCCCTGAAAAGAAATGCAACATTAGGGTAACGGTGAGCATCTTATTGTGCCCCCCATTTCATTTCTAAAGGTAAAACATTTTTTTTCCCCCAGTGTCTATTTGTCATCGTACTGCTTTGCTTTGTCTCGGCCAGATCGCAGTTGTAAATGACAACTTCTTCTCAACTGGCCTACCTGCTTAAATAAATAAATCAGAAATATACCTCAAACGGGGATAGTTGAAGCTCAGTACACAGAACATCCAGCTCTTTACGACAGGATTCTATGCTGCTCATCAATCTCTTCCTTAGACTGTCCTCCTCTGCAATCATCATGTCCAGCAAGCCCTGGGTACAAAAGAAAAACACAGGTTAGAAAGACAGACCCACCAGTAAAAAAGACATTCAGCAACTCTTGGCAGGACAATGGATTTTTTAATTTTTTTTTTTAAAAGCAACCCCCATTTATTTAAACCTAAAAGAGTCGTTGAATAAATACATCCATCTTCAGTCTGCTCATGCACCTTGGTCTGAAATGAGATTACGAAAGCCCCGTTTCTCTAGTCAAGCGCCCGGGTGGGTATAATTCGTGGTACGTTCCAACAGGAATCTGTTTCCAAAAACGTTGTAAATAAAAGTTGCATAGGGACATTTATTCAGAAAAATGTCTGTCCTCACTTGGGTAGCCTATGGGCAAACATTAAGAATGAGACACGTGGTGAGTTGATGCCTATTCGGAAGCTAGTTAGCTCGGTGAATGAATCATGCTACTTTGTATGCGTTCATAAATGACAAAGGATGCCAACAAATATGCTTTGCAAAAGAAGCAGAACTCACTTTGATATGTTTCCTAACCACATCAGTCCTTTGTAGTCTCTGATCCTCTGGAATTCCTATTTCCTCCCAGATGTCCTTCAACCGGTTAAGGGCTCGATTCAGACATTCTACCGACTCCGCAGCATGGATTTCACTGTACAGGGAGAGAACGTTAAAAGCAGGTGACAGCATGTCACTTAAATATGAATGTTGCAGCCTGTAACTACGGGAAAGAGTACAGATTAGGTTCACGCTGTCCGTGGATTATTACGGCTCATTTTGTGTGCAAAATAACTAATGAGCTGAGTAGGTTTTGTCGAAGGTTTCAAAATGGCAAGTAGCTAACTATGTGGGAAGTTGGCAAACTTATCTACATAACGTTAAACCGGTTGATTTGACTAGGTATTGGTTTGCCAAAACAGCCCAACTAACGTTAGTTAGCTAAACTAGCGACTGCATTTAAAATACATGTCTCGCCAGTTCATATTTACATAGCTACTTGTGATAATATACAGTAACGTTGGTGATGGAACTCGTTACTGTATTATTTTGATATCAAACCAAACAAATGGTGGAAAACAACAAAACTACTAGGTAGCATGGCAAGTAAACTTAGCTATTACCGATAAGTTACGACAGTTAACTTTACAGCAGCATATTGAGCCAATATGTGACCTTGGTTAGTCTTTGCTAACTAACTAAAGATATTACCCTTGTTGGTTAAATTGACGAGTGAGCTACTTTACTGTAATTAGCGACCCAGCTAACTGTAGCTAGCTACCGACGTAACATAGCAACAACATACGAAGATATCATCCCAAACACAGAAATATTTTTTGACCAACCTCCTCCTCATGGTCACGGTCCACCGAAAAAAGACAACACAGGTTAAATAAAATAAAAAATGTGTTGGCTAAAATAGGTTTCTTTAATTAAAATACACTGAAACCACATAAATATGGTAGTTTCTAGCTATATCGAAGCGTACTCTGTCTGTCCGCTGCTTCCGCGACTCGGTTCAAATTCTTCACCGAAACTCTGCTCTTCTTCCCCATTGGCCGACACAGAGAAAACGTCACAAAAACAGGTTTCTATGGGCGGAAGTCCTTAATGAATCAAGAGGTCACTTTTTGTACAGGGGATTAAGTGGATCAGAATAGATTAATATTTACCATGATTAAATCATATATATACAATACCAGTCAAAAGTTGACACCTACTCATTCAAGGTTTAAAAATATAATATATTTATCATATTCATCCATACTGTGTGTCCCATCATTGCAGATGATTTATGACAAATCTATAAAGTATATGTTTTATAAACTCATGAGCACCAGCCAGCGAATTCGCCTGAAAAATTACTTAATGTCACACTCTTGTGGCGAAGAAATTGAATACACCTAGAATGTACCTACATATTTTCCTAAACTAACTAAACCAGGCTAATACGCTTTCCTGGGTTTATAAAACATATACATTTGTCATAAATCACCTGCAATGATGGGACACACACAGTATGGACGAATGTGCAGTAGTCAAAGGGATATAAATAGCACTCCTAAAGAAGATGCATTTTTGAGTAAGGTTGTCTCACAATTGGCCGTGATCGGGAGTACCATAGACAATGTAAACACACTGACCTACCAGGAGATGGCATAATGCCCATTTTATACAGGAATTAATCAACTTAATTACAAAGTTACTGTTGAGGCACTAACTACTGTAATTTACTGAAACTAAAAAGGTATTGAGACGTGTTTCAGAACTACACTTCAAAACTGACCTGTGATGGCTTTCCTTTTCATCAACAACTGACGTGATCAGATAGATGATGAGTCAGATAACAACACAACAGAGAAACAGAATGATTGCTGTAACAATGTGCTCTTCTTTACTCAGTCATGATCGACTGATGTTGCAATTGTTTGAGGTTTTGATCTTTCTTCCATTCCCACGAACACATTTTCTGGCAACTAAGAGCATATGTAAAAAATATACTTTATTTATTGTTTTCCATCACAGACACAAAGATCGAGTCAAGAGTAAGATTATGTAACACGTAACACACCACAACTTGTTAAGTAAATAAATAAACATGGAATATGCAAACACCAATAACAAAAATCTAAACATCAACATGTTTAATGTTACCTGATTGATTCTGGGGAATCATTTTAAATGTAATGAAATACAATTACAGTAGACAGTCATTATTGTCCTATTTTCAAGACATAGCAGTGAGGTTAGGCCTACTCCCAAAGCAGGTATACAGTGGCATTACATTAACAATCTCTGGTACTCCTAGTGAGGGTAGTGCCTCCTCTCTGTAGTTAAGACTTTCCTCAGTACCTCCGGACTGAACTGGTAGGTCAGTTTCTTCTTGACCTTTCTGATTTCTCCAGTCTTGCCGTAGTTCCGCAGGGCCCTGGCCATCTTCTGATATGTCATCCTCTTCCTGTTCCCTTTCTGCGTGCCCCAGCGATTGGCCAGAGTCTCCTTGTTTTTAGAGGAGAACTGGAAGATTCCTTTCTCTCTGTCCACCCACCACATACTGTCCTTCATGTCTCCGTTCTTCAGCATGTCCAGGAGGAACTGGTACAGTCGGATCTTCCTCTTGTTACCTGGATAGAGAGATATGAAAGATATTTTACATGAATTTCATAATGGCAGAATGAATTCATTTCTATTCTATGGCTATTGTTGGATCATGTTAAAGGCTATTAGCAAGTGTGTGATCCCTGTATGTAATAGCCACCCAACACATTTCTCCCCTGTAATGCTACTGTACTCAGTCTCACATGTTTCACAAACGAATGAAAAGGATTAAGTCAATCAGTAACTAAATCTCTTAATTAAATTAAGTCAGTCAGCACTCACTGGAGTCTCCCCCAAAAGGGACATGGTCTCCATGGTCTTCTTCTTCACCCTCAGATACCTCCAGTGGGGGACTGTGGCCCACAGGTTCCTCCTCCTCGGAGCAGTAGTAACTAGGGGACACAGGGGCCTGTTGCTGGTAATACACTGTGTGGTTGTAGTACGGCATCTGTAGAGAGGAAAATCAATGTAATTTGTTGTCATGATGTATTGTTGTACTGTATGTTTTGTTTAGCATTTATATGACATAGTACACACATTTCACGGACCCATTTGTTGCACAACTTCCTGCAGAAAGTATGCGAAACCTACACATAGCCTCTTCATCCAGGTAGTCCCATTGAGAACAAATCACTTATTTCACTAAAGGAGCCCTGTCTGGCCATAAGAGAATTATGCTTGATCAGTTGTCTCTCTGACTTTGTACAAAGTCATTGTCCTATAGCTCTCAATGCATTCTTTGATACATCTTTGATTCAGTTGTTGATTTTTACATTTACAGATGTAGGATCTTAATTTGATCACCTGTTTTTTTTGCAGCAAGTTTCAACAACTACAAAAACATTTCCATTAATTATAATCCATACAGTAGTGAAGGGTTCACAGCAAAGCTGTTAAACCTATCTTAGATCTGTTTTTTTCCTTGACATGGTCAAATAACTCGTGCATAGATTGCCAACTTATTTTCTAATTTGGCACACAGAAACTCGAGCCCATGAGTAACTTGGTCAAAAAGAATGATTGGTTTATAGGTGTCACTGCGGCAGGGTAGCCTAGTGGTTAGAGCGTTGGACTAGTAACCGAAAGGTTGCAAGTTCAAATCCCCGAGCTGACAAGGTACAAATCTGTCGTTCTGCCCCTGAACAGGCAGTTAACCCACTGTTCCCAGGGCGTCATCAAAAAAAAGAATTTGTTCTTAACTGACTTGCCTAGTTAAATAAGTCATCTCTCATATCTACCACCATGATTCATCTAGAGACATTAAACTTTGTATTCTAGGTGTCTTTCCGCATACTGGACACATTTTCCTCAAGGACCCATAGGGTCTGTCAGGATATATTTTCTTCCATCTTGGACATTTAAAAAAAACATTCTCATGAACCATAAATCCAAATAACACCATGTAGGCTCTTGGTTCAGTATGTAGGCTCTTGGTTCAGTATGTAGGCTCTTGGTTCAGTATGTAAGGCTCTTGGTTCACTATGTAGGCTCTTGGTTCAGTATGTAAGGCTCTTGGTTCACTATGTAGGCTCTTGGTTCAGTATGTAAGGCTCTTGGTTCAGTATGTAAGGCCCTTGGTACAGTATGTAGGCCCTTGGTACAGTATGTAGGGCCCTTGGTACAGTATGTAGGCCCTTGGTACAGTATGTAGGGCCCTTGGTACAGTATGTAGGGCCTTTGGTACAGTATGTAGGCCCTTGGTACAGTATGTAGGGCCCTTGGTACAGTATGTAGGCCATTGGTACAGTATGTAGGCCCTTGGTACAGTATGTAGGGCCCTTGGTACAGTATGTAGGGCCTTTGGTACAGTATGTAGGCCCTTGGTACAGTATGTAGGGCCCTTGGTACAGTATGTAGGCCCTTGGTACAGTATGTAGGGCCCTTGGTACAGTATGTAGGCCCTTGGTACAGTATGTAGGCCCTTGGTACAGTATGTAGGGCCCTTGGTACAGTATGTAGGGCCCTTGGTACAGTATGTAGGCCCTTGGTACAGTATGTAGGGCCCTTGGTACAGTATGTAGGCCCTTGGTACAGTATGTAGGGCCCTTGGTACAGTATGTAGGGCCCTTGGTACAGTATGTAGGCCCTTGGTACAGTATGTAGGCCCTTGGTACAGTATGTAGGGCCCTTGGTACAGTATGTAGGCCCTTGGTACAGTATGTAGGGCCCTTGGTACAGTATGTAGGCCCTTGGTACAGTATGTAGGGCCCTTGGTACAGTATGTAGGCCCTTGGTACAGTATGTAGGGCCTTTGGTACAGTATGTAGGGCCCTTGGTACAGTATGTAGGGCCCTTGGTACAGTATGTAGGGCCCTTGGTACAGTATGTAGGACCCTTGGTACAGTATGTAGGGCCCTTGGTACAGTATGTAGGGCCCTTGGTACAGTATGTAGGGCCCTTGGTACAGTATGTAGGGCCCTTGGTACAGTATGTAGGCCCTTGGTACAGTATGTAGGGCCCTTGGTACAGTATGTAGGCCCTTGGTACAGTATGTAGGGCCCTTGGTACAGTATGTAGGGCCCTTGGTACAGTATGTAGGCCCTTGGTACAGTATGTAGGGCCCTTGGTACAGTATGTAGGGCCCTTGGTACAGTATGTAGGGCCCTTGGTACAGTATGTAGGGCCCTTGGTACAGTATGTAGGCCCTTGGTACAGTATGTAGGGCCCTTGGTACAGTATGTAGGGCCCTTGGTACAGTATGTAGGCCCTTGGTACAGTATGTAGGGCCCTTGGTACAGTATGTAGGGCCCTTGGTACAGTATGTAGGGCCCTTGGTACAGTATGTAGGGCCCTTGGTACAGTATGTAGGCCATTGGTACAGTATGTAGGCCCTTGGTACAGTATGTAGGCCCTTGGTACAGTATGTAGGCCCTTGGTACAGTATGTAGGGCCCTTGGTACAGTATCTACCATTCCAGTGTTTTACTTGCTATATTGTATTTACTTCGCCACCATGGCCTTTCATTTGCTCACATCATATATAGACTTATTTTTCTACTGTATGTTTTACTCCATGTGTAACTCTGTGTTGTTGTATGTGTCGAACTGCTTTGGGGGATCCTAATAAAATGCTAAATAGACTCAATGAATTAGCCTCTAATGAATTTGAAAATGATGAGTTGCTGTATGCAAAGTCGGCCACGCTACACCATGTTCATCCACCTCTGGCCTGCTCGCCTCCCTACCACTGAGGACGTACAGTTCCCGCTCAGCCCAGTCAAAACTGTTCGCTGCTCTGGCCCCCCAATGGTGGAACAAACTCCCTCACGACGCCAGGACAGCGGAGTCAATCACCACCTTCCGGAGACACCTGAAACCCCACCTCTTCAAGGAATACCTAGGATAGGATAAGTAATCCTTCTCACCCCCCTTCCTTAAATGATTTAGATGCACTATTGTAAAGTGGCTGTTCCACTGGATGTCAGAAGGTGAATTCACCAATTTGTAAGTCGCTCTGGATAAGAGCGTCTGCTAAATGACTTAAATGTAAATGTAAATGTAATGTCACACCAGAGCTAAAATAACTGAACCGATGAACATGAGCCCATGAAATTTGGTATGTAAACCTTTTGTATACAGTACCAGTCAAAAGTTTGTACACATCTACTCATTCAAAGGGTTTTCTTTATTTTTACTATTTTCTACATTGTAGAATAATAGTGAAGACATCAAAACAATGAAATAACACATATGGAATCATGTAGTGACCCCTAAAAAAGTGTTTTTTCAAAGTAGTCACCCTTTGCCTTGTTGACAGCTTTGCACACTCTTGGCATTCTCTCAACCAGCTTCATAGTAGTCACCTGGAATGCATTTCAATCAACAGGTGTGCCTTGTTAAAAGAGTCTATTGAAATATTTTGGAATGCTAATTTGGAGTGTACCAACTGATATTTAAATAATTTACATAAGTCCCAGAATTCAAAGATGACCACAATATATCAGTACACAAATGTTGAAAATATTCCACAAATCTTAACATAAACCATTTGTCAAATTGACCCCCGAATTGGTTTATAAACTCAATAATTTAAAGGAAAACTTCAATCAAAAAGGATATTTTGGTACCCCCCCCCCCAGTAGTCCACTGTTGATAGAGTCCCAAAATGCTTTGCATGTCAGCAGTCAATTGGACTTTTAAGAGGCAAAGTGTCACTTGTCACATCATCACGATGATGCAAAAATGGGTGACACTTTGCTTCTTGAAAAGTCTAATAACTTGAAAACTTGATTTGTTTTTTGAGGTTGGATTTTTTTCCTTTAAGTAATAACTATAGGAATGATTACCTGCTGCATTCAAAGATAACCAACTGAAAGCACCAGACCAAACGTACCTTGCGTCTTCCTTGAGGTATCGAGAGATAAACATGGCAATGCTTTCACTGATTGAACATAAAGGAAGATCGTTCCCGACATGATAGAGTGCTTTGCTTTGTTCATCCAACTGATCTCGTGTCCTTTCTGTCATCCTGTGAACCCCGTTCATTGCTGGTTGCAGCTATTTTTTTCCTGCTGTGAGAATCACCCCATCACCCACCCCCCCCACCCCACCCCCACCCCACACACACTGCTGTGCCTCAGATTATGTGTCAATAGCAAGGTTGAGTAAATGAGGTGTAGCCTAGGCTATCCACAGCCCAGCGGTTGGTGGTGAGTGTACTCTATTGTACTGCGCTCTACTCACAAGGCTATTGGTTGTGGCTAAAATGGTTCCTCACTCAGGAAAAGCACATTGTTGAGCAATCCTGTAGCTGCTTTCTGTAGACAACAGTGTAGGCTATTACATCCAGTCACCTCTGTGTCCTCCCTCTCAAAGACAAAAGAGTATTATCTCTAGATGTTGTATATTGTTGATATTGGTATTGTATACCACTATAGTATAAATGCCCTGTGAATCGTTGCACTGTGTGTGCCATGTGTTAGGACCGCTGTTAAACATTTGCATTATGCCCATTACACGTTTCTTTTATTTATTTAATATTTTTCACAGCTACCACACTGTTCTCATCAGAAATACTGATTTCATTATACATTTTACTTGTCAAAATGATCAGAGACAGAGTTGGACTAACCTGTGGGGTTAGGGGTCCCAGTCCTGGGTCTAATAGAGTTGGACTAGCCTGTGGGGTTAGGGGTCCCAGTCCTCGGTCTACTAGAGTTGGACTAGCCTGTGGGGTTAGGGGTCCCAGTCCTGGGTCTACTAGAGTTGGACTAGCCTGTGGGGTTAGGGGTCCCAGTCCTGTGTCTACTAGAGTTGGACTAACCTGTGGGGTTAGGGGTCCCAGTCCTGGGTCTACTATAGTTGGACTAGCCTGTGGGGTTAGGGGTCCCAGTCCCGGGTCTACTAGAGTTGGACTAGCCTGTGGGGTTAGGGGTCCCAGTCCTGTGTCTACTAGAGTTGGACTAACCTGTGGGGTTAGGGGTCCCAGTCCCCATGTCTACTAGAGTTGGACTAGCCTGTGGGGTTAGGGGTCCCAGTCCTGGGTCTACTACAGTTGGACTAGCCTGTGGGGTTAGGGGTCCCAGTCCTGGGTCTACTACAGTTGGACTAGCCTGTGGGGTTAGGGGTCCCAGTCCTGGGTCTACTAGAGTTGGACTAACCTGTGAGGTTAGGGTTAGGGGTTCCAGTCCTGGGTCAACTAGAGTTGAACTAACCTGTGAGGTTAGGGTTAGGGGTTCCAGTCCTGGGTCAACTAGAGTTGAACTAACCTGTGAGGTTAGGGTTAGGGGTTCCAGTCCTGGGTCAATAGAGTTGGACTAGCCTGTGGGGTTAGGGGTCCCAGTCCCGGGTCTACTAGAGTTGGAGGGTTAGGGGTTTAGTCCTGTAGGGGTTCCAGGGGTTAGGGGTTCCAGTCCTGGGTCTACTAGAGTTGGACTGACCTGTGAGGTTAGGGTTAGGGGTTCCAGTCCTGGGTCAACTAGAGTTGAACTAACCTGTGAGGTTAGGGTTAGGGGTTCCAGTCCTGGGTCAACTAGAGTTGAACTAACCTGTGAGGTTAGGGTTAGGGGTTCCAGTCCTGGGTCAATAGAGTTGGACTAACCTGTGGGGTTAGGGGTCCCAGTCCTGGGTCTACTAGAGTTGGACTAACCTGTGGGGTTAGGGGTCCCAATCCTGGGTCAACTAGAGTTGAACTAACCTGTGAGGTTAGGGTTAGGGGTTCCAGTCCTGGGTCTACTAGAGTTGAACTAACCTGTGAGGTTAGGGTTAGGGGTCCCAGTCCTGGGTCTGCTAGTGGCAGGTGGAGGGTGTCGGTATCAGGGTAGCGATAGGTGTGGAGGAGGTGTTGGGAATGGACACTCTGGAGCTCTGTCAGGTGATTCCCTTGTGAGGAGATTTCCAACATGTCACTCTGATGCATGCCCCTGTCAGAGTGGTACTCCCAGCCATGCTCTGAACCATAAGAGAGACATCAATAAGCCTTGTTATAAACATTATAAAGGCTCATACATGCTACATGCTAATAATGAGTTATAAAGAATTATACCTGCAGACTTTATAGAGAGACTGCTCATAAAAACAACTTCTCATTTTGAAAAACATCTATGTGGCAGAAACATTCATTCCAGTGTCAAAATAACTACAAAGTGTAAATAGGATCATTTCCCCTATAAAATCAGTCTAAAACGGAGATTTGCGAGATGTTCGGTAAATGATATATCATGAAATGAAGGGTGTATTTCTATGCTACCCATAACATTGTCCCATTTATATTGTGTAATTTATTGATGGTCCCTAACGATCCCCAGAGATAGGTTTTCCAAAGTGAAACCAATTTTGCCATGGTCGCACACCAGCCGGGCTGAAGCTAATTGGCAAAAAATTATTTGGCTTACTCTTCCCACCTGCGAACACACAAACGAGACACCCACATCAAACCACACCCCGAAACCAACTCACGTTTGAATTCAGTCATGACCGCTTGCATGTAACCTTAATTTATTTTTATTGCATACTTCTTGAATTGACTGAATTGAAATTGAATTGACCCCAACCCCGTTGGACAGCTTTTCAATCTTTAACACGTGAAACGTTACCACTATTACTCATCGGGTGTATTTGCCACTCACCATCGTGAAGTTCTCCGACATTGGTGAGATATGAGTATAACTCCGCTGGTGATCGATAAATCTCAGGATCATATGGGATTATTTCTTCAGATGCCTTTTGTAAAAGAAAGAGCAGAACGTTTTATACACGCCAAAAAAATGAAGGTAGATATACAAAGTTTGCCTAATGTGTTTCAAAGAATAGGTATCCGCATATACTAGGCCAAGTACATATCTTACTCGTGAGATATACTGTAATACACATCTCATTAGATATAAATACAGAGTTCATCATATATTTTACAAATTCATAATGAACATTTTGTAAATCTGGAAAATGTACTCACATTTGATCAGTGGTGTAAAGTACTTAAGTAAAAATACTTGAAACTACTAATTAAGTACTTTTTAATCGGGTATCTGTACGTTACTATTTATATTTTTGACAACTTTGACTTTTACTTCACTACATTCCAAAAGAAAATAATGTACTTTCAACTCCATACATTTTCCCCTGACACCCAGCAGTACTCGGATCTGGACTCCCTAAACACAAATGCTTCATTTGTAAATTATGTCTGAGTGTTGGAGTGTGACCCTGGCTATCCGTACACTAAAAAACATGAACATCTTACCGTCTGGTTTGCCTGATGTAAGGAATTTGAAATTATTTATACTTGTTACTTTTGATACTTCAGTATATTGAAAATCAAATAATTTTAGACTTTTTCTCAAGTAGTATTTTACTGGGTGACTTTTACTTTAGTCATGTTCTGTTAAGGTATCTTTACTTTTACTCAAGTATGACAATTTGCTACTTTTCCCTCCGATTTATATACAATGTAGCACATTTAACTTTCATATGTACTAATCTCCCAGCCACATTAGTAAAAAACAAGAGATCATACAATACTCACAAAGGACATGATGACTTTCAAGAACACACAGTTATAATCCTAAAAAAATGGAGAAATATCCTTTTGACTTAATTCCCATTAATTTTGATTGAATTTCCGATGGAAGTCGTTGAGTCGAATATTACAGTTGACCACTATCAGAACAAAACTACGCAGAGTATTAAACCAAGATCATAATATACTTTCACTTTTTTTCATCTTCGGTCTGATTGTCACTCAGTTCCTGAGTTCCTGAAAGTTGTTGATTTGTCAGAGGATGTGAACCAATCATATTCACATTCGTGAGTTTGGTCTCACTGTTTTCTGCCTCTGGTTTTAACAATGGGTCAACCTATCTTTCAGGATTTTAACTATAATATTTGTTTTAAAAGCACTAAAATAATTGTCTTTCAAGCCTGTGAAAGATGAATAAGCAATTCCCAAGGTATGTCACTGTGTTTTATTTCACCAAGATATGTCACTGGGTTTTATTTCACCAAGATATGTCACTGGGTTTTATTTCACCAAGATATGTCACTGGGTTTTATTTCACCAAGATATGTCACTGGGTTTTATTTCACCAAGATATGTCACTGGGTTTTATTTCACCAAGATATGTCACTGGGTTTTATTTCACCAAGATATGTCACTGGGTTTTATTTCACCAAGATATGTCACTGGGTTTTATTTCACCTTGTGGTTATAACAGACCTACTGTAGATATGTCACTGGGTTTTAATTTCACCAAGATATGTCACTGGGTTTTATTTCACCAAGATATGTCACTGGGTTTTATTTCACCAAGATATGTCACTGGGTTTTATTTCACCAAGATATGTCACTGTGTTTTATTTCACGTAGTTATAAAGATATGTCACTGTGTTTTATTTCACCAAGATATGTCACTGGGTTTTATTTCACCAAGATATGTCACTGGGTTTTATTTCACTGTATTTATTTGTATTGACTGATATTACGCTCATATTTGTCACCAAATGTTCCATGGTCTCTTTCATTGCTAACCCTAAAAACTATTTAAAGCGTTCTATAAAATATTATTGATATGTAGTCCAGGGTGAAAGGAATATTTTTTTGTACATGTTTTTACTTGTGGGAGAGTTATAACAGACCTACTGTATATAGTTATAACAGACCTACTGTACGTAGTTATAACAGACCTACTGTACGTAGTTATAACAGACCTACTGTACGTAGTTATAACAGACCTACTGTATATAGTTATAACAGACCTACTGTACGTAGTTATAACAGACCTACTGTACGTAGTTATAACAGACCTACTGTACGTAGTTACAACAGACCTACTGTACATAGTTATAACAGACCTACTGTACGTAGTTACAACAGACCTACTGTACATAGTTATAACAGACCTACTGTATATAGTTACAACACAGTGATTTTCTTGTAACTGTATTGTCCATATTTGAGAGTTTACTGTTGAAGAGGATTGAGAGATATCTCAACCAGATCAGAGTTTACTGTTGAGGTTATTGTTGAAGAGGATTGAGAGACATCTCAACCAGATTATAGGTTATTGTTGAAGAGGATTGAGAGACATCTCAACCAGATCAGAGTTTACTGTTGAGGTTATTGTTGAAGAGGATTGAGAGATATCTCAACCAGATCAGAGTTTACTGTTGAGGTTATTGTTGAAGAGGATTGAGAGATATCTCAACCAGATCAGAGTTTACTGTTGAGGTTATTGTTGAAGAGGATTGAGAGATATCTCAACCAGATCAGAGTTTACTGTTGAGGTTATTGTTGAAGAGGATTGAGAGATATCTCAACCAGATCAGAGTTTACTGTTGAGGTTATTGTTGAAGAGGATTGAGAGATATCTCAACCAGATCAGAGTTTACTGTTGAGGTTATTGTTGAAGAGGATTGAGAGATATCTCAACCAGATTATAGGTTATTGTTGAAGAGGATTGAGAGATATCTCAACCAGATTATAGGTTATTGTTGAAGAGGATTGAGAGATATCTCAACCAGATTATAGGTTATTGTTGAAGAGGATTGAAAGATATCTCAACCAAAGTTGGGAAAAAATCATTTTCCCTTTTTATTCAAGCTTCAGTAATATATAATACATTGGAGGAAGAGATGCAGTGATACGCAGTGATATGCAGTGATACAGCGATTCACAGTGATACACAGTGATATGCAGTGATACAGCGATTCACAGTGATACACAGTGATATGCAGTGATACAGCGATTCACAGTGATACACAGTGATATGCAGTGATACAGCGATTCACAGTGATATACAGAGTTACACAGTGACAGAGTAATAGCATAGCCATCCGAGGTAGGTCTCTTTGTTATGATTCGATTATTATACCCTTAGGGGGGAAAAGGGGTTTCCACACGGGTTCTTCGGCTGTCCCCATAGGAGAACCCTTTTTGGTTCCTGGTAGAACCCTCTGTGTAAAGGGTCCTACGTGGATCTCAATAGGGTTCTACCTGGAACCAAAAGGGTTCTATATAGAACCAAAAAAGAGTTGAAAAAGGGTTCTCCTATAGGGAGAGCCGAAGAACCTTTTAAGGTTCTAGATAGAACCTTTTTTTCTAAGAGTGTAAATTACATGTATGGTTTTGTGTTATTTTTATTTCACCTTTATTTTACTAGTCAAGTCAGTTTAGAGCAAATTCTTATTTTACAACGACGGCCACACACACACACACACACACACACACACACACACACACGCGCTCCTAAATGAGGAACTAAGATTGAACTATCACATTCAATTCCTTATTAGATACAATGACAATGAGAAAAACAACTGCAAGCCACCCCAGCACAAACATGCCTAGGAATCAAGATGCATGGATTGAATTGTATAGTTTTGCGTATGTGATGGTACAGAAAGACATAATTATTCTCATGATTGGTGGAGACAGTGTTTTTGTTGTTGTTGTGGACAGTTGCATCACATTGCTGGCCTCAGGCCTTCGGGTATACAGGTTGTTTGTGGACTCCAAATTATAATCTCTATTAAAAAACACTCAATTTTGTATAAATCTGCTTTATAACAAGAGGCTAGTATCATCACTAACATATATCTTATTACTGTCAATGCGTGAAGTTTCTTGTGTTTTCCTGACACGTTGGAGTGGGCTTCACCACAGGACGTCTGTTGGATCTGAAGAAACATCGTCTCTCTCTTGCGCAACTGCTCAGAGAGCGTCTTCACATTAACTGTCATTCTTAGTCCCCCCCAAAAGCACACTATTCCCTTTTAGAGTGCACTACTTAGACCAGGGCTCAGGAGGGCCCATAGGGCTCTGGTTAAAGTACTGCATTACATAGGGAATAGGGTGCCATTTTGGACAAATCGTCTGTCTCAGATATACAAACCTAAAGTTATGGAAAAATACAGGATGAGGTCTGTTAGAAAAAAGAAAAATGTTTCAGAGTTCTATAATTTATTTAAGAATATAAGGGAAATCCAAGAAGTTACATGGGTACACACACACACACACGCCCATCTATCTATCTATCTATCTATCTCTCTCTCTCTCTCTCTCTCTCTCTCTCTCTCTCTCTCTCTCTCTCTCTCTCTCTCTCTCTCTCTCTCTCTCTCTCTCTCTCTCTCTCTCTCTCTCTCTCTCTCTCTCTCTCTCTCTCTCTCTCTCTCTCTCTCTCTCTCTCTCTCTCTCTCTCTCTCTCTCTCTCAAAAACACAAGGGTTGACCACACCAAAATAGCATGTGATGATCTGTATCAGTTCTGTGTGTTGTTCAACAATGTGGGATTGGTTTCACAGCCTGCAGGTCTTTATCTGTCGGGGCACATATACTACAGATCCTCCTGCCACAGAGACACAGGAGCAGCAAAAGGCCACAGCAGCCAACCTCACCGACCACAACACACACAGCTCATCTCCACCTGAGGCCCCACAGAGAAACAACCCTGGCTACCGGAAACCGTGGAAAGTAGGCGGTGATGTGCAGAATTGTTTGGGTATCGCTCCTAACAGTATTCCGTTACAATGTACTGTAAAGTGTATCTCTTTCTTTCTTTAATGTGAGTATATGTATGGACCGTGAAAATCCTATATTAGTGTGTGAGGCTGATGCATAATGATTGTATGTTAGCTCTGTCTCCATCTGCTGGCAATTACTAGTAGACTCACTGTGGTCACTAAAGATCCCATGGCATTTATCATAAGAATAGGGGTGTTAACCCTGGTGTCCTGGCTAAATTCCCAATAAGACCCTCATACCATCATGGCCACCTAATCATCATCCCCAGCTTCCAATTGGCTCACTCACCCCCCCCCCCTCCTCTCCCTTGTAACTAATCCCCAGGTCGTTGTTATAAATTACAATGTGTTCTCAGTCAATTTTCCTGGTAAAATAAGGGTTAAATACAAAACAATGTTTTAAAACTCACTAATGAATCCCTCTTGAGCAATATTGGATAGATCAACAGCCAGAGAGAATGGTACCAAAATACAGGCCTGCCCTGACGTTTTTTACAACAAAAAATAGCTTAATGATTACTGGTATTTGGACGTGCTGTACCAATCAACGAGATCTGTTATCAATAATGGCCTCGGATGATAGCATATTAATGCTGCGGCAGAGAGCGACGAAATCCCCCAGCACGAACCGGTGATTGCTACCCGGGGAATAAATTATCCAGGCAGCAGGCGCTAGAGAGGACCCCCCTTCCCCTTCCCCAACTGTCGAACAGAAGGAATCTCTTCTATACACTACCGCGTCCGGTGGAACATCATGTCTGCTATGAGGACGTTGACCGTCGCGGGATTGTTTCTGGCGTTTTGCGCGTTGGGACTCATAGCAGTCGCAATATGTACTGACAATTGGTACGAGACGGATGCAAGGAGGCACAGAGAACGTTGTAAGAATTATTCCAACAAAAGGAACGACCCTGGATTCATCTATATCTCCAACCAGAACCTCCCACTCCGTATGCTACCGAAGGAGAATAACGTGGAGAGGAAGGGGTCGAGTGGGGGACTCCTCCTGCGGGCTAAGCGGCACTTCTTGCCCCCCGCCCCGGCCATGGAGTCCGTCTGCAGTCGGCAGTACAACTCTACCATCTCCGGGCTGTGGAGGAAATGTCATCGGGAGGGATTCGACCTGGAGACAGAGGATCTCATCTTTAAAGGTTTCATCATTTGATCACGTCACATGATAAACAATATGTTGTTTACAGCCTATATAATGTCAGTGGCGCTATAGTCTTTGGTGACAAGCCCTATTTATGCTCATTGATGTGTGGTGGAATCATCATCGGAATTTGGGCGCTATCCGAGGTGCTGAATGCTGATTTAGCGGTTAGCGGTCCGCCCACATTCAGGCCTATGCTGCAGCAACTAGGCTTTGCATCCATCATTTGATTCACAATGTGACACTACTGTTTGATTTATTTGTGCCACCTCAACGTTGTTAGGGAGTTCACGGGGGCGTACTGTACTAGACTAGGGCTACTCCTCTGTGTGATGCTTTCTGAGAGAAGCCTACAGGCAACTGAGCTGCAACGAAGACTCTAAGCCAATGAAGAAGAAAAAACAGTTATATAAACATTGACAATATGTGATGAATCTATGCTACTAGCCATTTTATTTTTTTCCTCTGGTAGACAACATATGCAATAATATTTTTTTTGTCGTTTCAATATGGCCTCTCCGTGTGAAACTACGTGTTGTTTTTGTTCCTTCTCTGCAGGTTTAGTTCAGCGCTGCACACCAATAAAATACTACTACTATTCTTTAGCCCTCCCCAGAAAGCTGAGCATCAATATAATCAAGACTATTCGTCAGGATGAGTGGCACGCACTCCGTAAGTTTTCCCACAATATCCCCTTTTTAATCTTCATCTCTGTCCAGGTGAAGAAGAAGACACAGTCTACTGTAACAACAACGTCATCTCGTAATGATCCCGACTTAATAACAGACATTATGATTCAGTTAAAAATATCCTTCATAGAGGAAGTTAAGAACCACTTTTTATTTACAATGAAGGCCTACCCGGGGAACAGTGGGTTAATTGCTCAGGGGCAGAACGACATATTTATACCTTGTCAGCTCAGGGAAACGTTCTAGCAATCACTTTTGGTTACTGGTCCAACGCTCTAAACACTAGGCTACCTGCCGCCCCAAAATCATAACGCCTCATACATGCTTTTATCAAGTTATGAAGCATTATCCCTGCAGGTTTTAGGTAAAGGGTTTAGCAAGATTGTATATTTGCTGACGTTTTTGACGTTTTGATCGAATTTCTTCATCCAATTTTCTCGCTCCCTGTGTAGACCTGCAGAGAATGACAGTCAGTTTCATCGGCATGGCTGTGTCCATCATCCTGTTTGGCTGGGTGATCGGAGCTCTGGGCTGCTGTCAGCAGCATGACCTGATGCAGTACGTAGCGGGACTGCTCTTTCTCATGGGAGGTAAGTGGGGAGCACACACACAGTACGTAACAGGACTGTGGAGAACTGTTTTATAACACACACACGCACGCACACACACAGTACGTAACAGGACTGTTCTTTCCTCATGGGAGGTAAGTGGAGTATTGTTTTATAACACACGCACACACACACTCGCACACGCAGTACGTAACAGTACTGTTCTTCCTCCTGAGAGTTGCTGTACATTAGAAGAACAGAGCATTACCACAAAGCACCACTTGGGGGCGTCCGTGTTTTTAGTTTTTAATGGAGAGTGATGCATTGTGTGAGTACTACCATGGCACCATATTCCCTATCACAACAGCCCTACGGGGGTATTAGGGTGCCATTTGGGACATATTCTGAATTCTAATCTACCGCAAGTCTTGTCACTCCTGTAGAATCTGATAGATATACGTATGATCTTGCCCTCTGATTGGCTTGGTAAGAATCCGCTCAGCTCTGCAGGAGTGACTAGGTATTAGGGGACGAGGGAGTATGGACTAAGGTTTGATTTGGAATACAGGTATAATTATAATACCATCGGCAAATGCATGAAACGGTTCATATATATTGTCCATGTATGTAGAGGATGGCTAGAATGGAAGAACGTGTGTCACACGGGTGAAATAATCCCCCTCTCTCTCTCTCTCGCTCTCCCTCTCTCTCTCTCTCTCTCTCCCTCTCTCTCTCTCTCTCTCTCTCTCTCTCTCTCGCTCCCTCCCCTCTCTCTCTCTCTCCCCTCTCTCTCTCTCTCTCTCTCTCTCGCTCTCTCTCTCGCTTTCTCCCCTTCTCTCTCTCTCTCCCCTCTCTCTCTCTCTCCTCCTATCTCTCTCTCTCCCCCTCTCTCTTTCTCACCCTCTCTCTCCCCCTCTCGCCCACCTTTCTCTCTCTCCCCTCCTCCTCTCTCTCTCTCCCCCTTCCTCTTTCTCCCCTCTCTCTCCCTCTCTCCCCCTTCCACCTTCCCTCTCTCTCTCTCCTCCTCTCTCTCACCTCTCTCTTTCTCCCCTTCCATCCCCCTTCCCCACCTTTCTCTCTCTCTCTCCCCTTCCATCTTCCCCTCCCCTCTCTCCCCCCTCTCTTTCTCTCCCCTCTCTCTCCCCCTCTCGCCCACCTTTCTCTCTCTCCCCTCCTCTCTCTCTCACTCTCCCCCTTCCATCTTCCCTCTTCTCTCTTTCTCCCCCCCTTCCATTTTCCCCCTCCCCTCTCTCTCCCCCTCTCTCCCTCCCCTCCTATCTCACCCTCTCTCTCCCCCTCTCGCCCACCTTTCTCTCTCTCACTCTCCCCCTTCCTCTTCCCTCTTCTCTCTCTCCCCCTTCCATCTTCCCTCTTCCTCTTTCTCCCCCCTTCCATTTCCCCCCCCTCTCTCTCTCCCCTCCTATCTCTCTCTCTCCCCCTCTCTCCCACCTCTCTCTTTCTCACCCTCTCTCTCCCCCTCTCGCCCACCTTTCTCTCTCTCTCACTCTCCCCCTTCCATCTTCCCTCTTCTCTCTTTCTCCCCCCCTTCCATTTTCCCCCTCCTCTCTCTCTCCCCTCCTCTCTCTCTCTCTCCCCCTCTCCCCTCCTTTCTCTCTCTCTCTCCCCCTTCCATCTTCCCTCTTCTCTCTCTCCCCCCTCCATTTTCCCCCTCCTCTCTCTCTCCCCCTTCCATCTTCCCTCTTCTCTCTTCTCCCCCTTCCTTTCTCCCCCTCTCCCCCTCTCTCCCACCTTTCCTCTCTCTCTCTCTCTCCCCCTCTTTCTCCCATTTTCCCCCTCTCTCTTCCCCTCACCCTCTCTCTCCCCCTCTCACCCACCTTTCTTCTCTCTCTCTCACTCTCCCCCTTCCATCTTCCCTCTTCTCTCTTTCTCCCCCTTCCATTTTCCCCCTCCTCTCTCTCTCTGTCCCCCTCTCTATCCTCTCTCTCTGTACTCCCCCTCTCTTCCAACTCTCTCTTTCTCACATCTCTGGGATCCCAGAGGACATCTCACGGATACGGCTGGTCCATGTTCTCTCTCTCCTAGGTCTCACCCTTCCGGCTTCCTTCCCACGCTGGCTCCTTCCCTCTACCCCCGTGCCTCACACTATGGTAGAGGCTGCCCCCAAGCCTCGACATCTCTCCCGGCTGTGTGTGACACCATAGAAATAGAATTACTCTTTGACTTCAATGGGAATGTCCCATTCTAGTAATGGGAATGTTCATTATAGTAATGGGAATGTCCGTTCTAGTAATGGGCCCACGTTCTAGTAATGGGAATGTTCATTATAGTAATGGGAATGTCCCCCTTCCATGGGAATTCCGTTCTAGTCTTCTCGTTCTTTGGGAATCCCCCTTCCAGTAATGGGAATTCCCTAGTAATGGGAATGTCGTTCTAGTCTGTCCCATCAGGAATGTCCATGCTGTATCATCTCGTTCTAGTAATGTACATGTCCGTTCTAGTAATGGGAATCCCGTTCCAACTGTCCCGTTTATAATGGGTATATGTAATGGGATCCCAGATGGGACATCAGTAATGGGAATACGGCTGTAATGTCCATATTCTGGAATAACCATAGGGGGCCTAGGTCTCATGTCTGTTCTAGTTGAATGTCTGTTCCGGGTTCCTGTGTAACGCTGGCTCCTTCCCTCTAGTAATCCCCCGTGCCTCACACTAATGGTGAGAGGCTGTAATGGGAAGTCCCTCTAGTAATGGGAATGTCCATTCTAGTAATGTGAACCGTTCTAGTAATGGGAATTACTCTTTGACTTCTAGTAATGGGAATGTCCATTCTAGTAATGGGAATGTCCGTTCTAGTAATGGGAATGTCCGTTCTAGTAATGGGAATGTCCATTCTAGTAATGGGAATGTCTATTCTAGTAATGGAATAACCATTCTAGTAATGTCCATTCTAGTAATGGGAATGTTCATTATAGTAATGGGAATGTCCGTTCTAGTAATGGGAATGTCCGTTCTAGTAATGGGAATGTCCGTTCTAGTAATGGGAATGTTCATTATAGTAATGGGAATGTCCGTTCTAGTAATGGGAATGTCCGTTCTAGTAATGGGAATGTCTATTCTAGTAATGGGAATGTCCATTCTAGTAATGGGAATGTCCGTTCTAGTAATGGGAATGTCCGTTCTAGTAATGGGAATACCCGTTCTAGTAATGGGAATACCCGTTCTAGTAATGGGAATGTCCGTTCTAGTAATGGGAATAACCGTTCTAGTAATGGGAATAACTATTCTAGTAATGAGAATAACCATTCTAGTAATGGGAATAACTATTCTAGTAATGGGAATAACTATTCTAGTAATGGGAATAACTATTCTAGTAATGGGAATAACTATTCTAGTAATGGGAATAACCATTCTAGTAATGGGAATAACCATTCTAGTAATGGGAATACCCATTCTAGTAATGGGAATGTCTATTCTAGTAATGGGAATGTCTATTCTAGTAATGGGAATGTCTATTCTAGTAATGGGAATGTCTGTTCTAGTAATGGGAATGTCCACTCTAGTAATGGGAATGTCCACTCTAGTAATGGGAATATCCGTTCTAGTAATGGGAATGTCTGTTCTAGTAATGGGAATGTCCACTCTAGTAATGGGAATGTCCGTTCTAGTAATGGGAATGTCCGTTCTAGTAATGGGAATGTCCATTCTAGTAATGGGAATGTCCACTCTAGTAATGGGAATGTCCACTCTAGTAATGGGAATGTCCGTTCTAGTAATGGGAATGTCCACTCTAGTAATGGGAATGTCCACTCTAGTAATGGGAATGTCCGTTCTAGTAATGGGAATGTCCGTTCTAGTAATGGGAATGTCCACTCTATTAATGGGAATGTCCGTTCTAGTAATGGGAATGTCTGTTCTAGTAATGGGAATGTCCTCTCTAGTAATGGGAATGTCCACTCTAGTAATGGGAATGTCCACTCTAGTCATGGGAATGTCCACTCTAGTAATGGGAATGTCCATTTGAGAATGTCTGTTCTAGTAATTCTATTTCTATGTGTGGCACTCTGCCAAACCTTCAACTCCCAGTGACAGGAGTGTGTGACCGTGTCAGTATCTGCCAGACTTTCCAGTGACAGGACACTCATCCCTCTTGTCTCTTCTCCATCCTTTGACAGTCAGTCATCACTTCCTCTGAAAAATGATGTTGATATGTGCTGGTCTGACTGGACTGGGGACGTTACCCAGGGACTAAGAAGTAAGATCTGTCAGACGCACAGCATTGATTGCACAAAGAAAAGAAACAGACAAAAATATTCTGTCTCTCAAGCTCGAGGGGAATTTGTTAGGGTTGGATGATGCCAGTTTACTGAAGAGGAATTCAAATCTTCTTTTGGTGCTTTCTTTTCTTCTGTCCTCCTCCTCCTCTTCCTCCTCCCTAACCAAAACTGTCAACAGCTACAGAATTATATTTCTGTCCCATAATGAATTGTTTAGTGGAGAAGTTACTCTAGTAAATATCTTCCTGTACCTTTGACCTTTGATGCTGGTTCTACAAAATTGAAGAAGACAGAAGAACAATGATAGCACCAACTTTAAGGGTTGAATTTCCACTGCAGTGTTCACTTAAGGGCTCTATTCTGTCCGGATCTCTGAAGCGTTACAGATCTCTGGAGCGTTACAGATCTCTGAAGCGTTACAGATCTCTGAAGAGTTACAGATCTCTGGAGCGTTACAGATCTCTGAAGAGTTACAGATCTCTGAAGAGTTACAGATCTCTGAAGAGTTACAGATCTCTGAAGAGTTACAGATCTCTGAAGCGTTACAGATCTCTGAAGAGTTACAGATCTCTGAAGAGTTACAGATCTCTGAAGAGTTACAGATCTCTGAAGAGTTACAGATCTCTGGAGCGTTACAGATCTCTGAAGAGTTACAGATCTCTGAAGCGTTACAGATCTCTGAAGCGTTACAGATCTCTGAAGAGTTACAGATCTCTGAAGAGTTACAGATCTCTGAAGCGTTACAGATCTCTGGAGCGTTACAGATCTCTGAAGAGTTACAGATCTCTGAAGAGTTACAGATCTCTGAAGCGTTACAGATCTCTGGAGCGTTACAGATCTCTGGAGCGTTACAGATCTCTGGAGCGTTACAGATCTCTGGAGCGTTACAGATCTCTGGAGCGTTACAGATCTCTGGAGCGTTACAGATCTCTGGAGCGTTACAGATCTCTGAAGCGTTACAGATCTCTGGAGCGTTACAGATCTCTGAAGAGTTACAGATCTCTGAAGCGTTACAGATCTCTGAAGAGTTACAGATCTCTGAAGAGTTACAGATCTCTGAAGCGTTACAGATTGCGCAATAGAAATGTAAATGTAAGATTGAGCCGACATAATGCAGTGTTTACAGTGAATGCAGTATCCACTAACGCAGGAACATTACCTTTAAATTTCAATCACGATGTAACGCTGAACCTCCGCTATACGTATTGAATAGAGCCCTTAGTTTCCCACTGACGTCAATACATGGCCAAGTGAAAATTCGACATGTTCCCCTAGATAAGACTTAATAAAGTTGAACATTTAAATAATATGGATGTGTATTCTCACATTTTTGAAGAGCAATCATGTGGTATTCCTTTATGTTCCCACTGAAACCAAAATAATATGTAAATTACATTTTGAAAATGTATGCAGGTTTGCATTTGTATGTATTCAAAGAAAACATGAGTATTAATTAAGATACAAGACTGTATTTGAAGGGAAATGTTTTGATGTTTTTTCTGTTTACTGATCATGATAGCCCGTCCAATCAAGATATTTTTGAAAAATAAAATGATGATACAAACTGTTGCTCTTGTGGTGGTTAAATTTATACTACTATTATACAATAAAAGACATAGGGTTCCATTCAATACTATACAGGGTTCCATTCCATATAGGGTTCCATTCCATTCAGGGTTCCATTCCATTCAGGGTTCCATTCCATATAGGGTTCCATTCCATATAGGGTTCCATTCCATTCAGGGTTCCATTCCATACAGGGTTCCATTCCATTCAGAGTTCCATTCCATTCAGGGTTCCATTCCATATAGAATTTCATTCAGGGTTCCATTCCATTCAGAGTTCCATTCCATTCAGGGTTCCATTCCATATAGGGTTCCATTCCATTTTGTGTTCCATTCCATTCAGGGTTCCATTCCATATAGGGTTCTATTCCATTCAGGGTTCCATTCCATTCAGGGTTCCATTCCATATATATTGTCACCAAAAACACTCACAAACCTCTACAGATGCACAATTGAGAGCATCCTGGCGGGCTGTATCACCGCCTGGTACGGCAACTGCTCCGCCCACAACCGTAAGGCTCTCCAGAGGGTAGTGAGGTCTGCACAACGTATCACTGGGGGCAAACTACCTGCCCTCCAGGACACCTACTCCACCCGATGTTACAGGAAGGCCATAAAGATCATCAAGGACAACACCCACCCGAGCTACTGCCTGTTCACCCTGCTATCATCCAGAAGGCGAGGTCAGTACAGGTGCATCAAAGCTGGGGCCGAGAGACTGAAAAACAGGCAATCAGACTGTTAAACAGCAACCACTATCATTGAGTGGCTGCTGCCAACACACGGACTCAACTCCAGCCACTTCAATCATGGGAATTGATGGGAAAGGATGTAAAATATATCACTAGCTACTTTAAATAATGCTACCTACATTGTTCATCTCATATGTATACGTATATACTGTATAAATCTACTGCATCCTTATGAAATACATGTATCACTAGCCACTTTAACTACGCCACTTTGTTTACATACTCATCTCATATGTATATACTATACTCGATACCATCTACTGTATCTTGCCTATGCTGCTCTGCACCATCACTCATTCATATCTTTATGTACATATTCTTTATCCCCTTACACTGTGTATAAGATATTAGTTTTGGAATTGTTAGTTAGATTACTTGTTGGTTATTACTGCATTGTCGGAACTGGAAGCACAAGCATTTCGCTACACTTGCATTAACATCTGCTAACCATGTGTATGTGACAAATAAAATTTGATTTGATGATTTGATTTGATTTTATAGGATTCCATTCGATTCAGGGTTCCATTCCATTCAGGGTTCCATTCCATTCAGGGTTCCATTCCATATAGGATTCCATTCCATATAGGGTTCCATTCTAACTCTGTGAAAGGATAGAGTGATAGCGGCTGAGGCCACATCAGAGTTAATGCTTACACAATCACATGGAGAGAGGAGACAAGTCCTCTAGAACCTTTCTGTTGTTAACAACAGCATGCTTAGAATAGAAGTGGTTTGCATTGTGGCTCCCAATAAAATACAGGAGATTGGTGGCTGGCAGGCTGGCTTGCAGGCGACTATTTAATGTGGCCACTTCTAAAGTCCGCCAGTGATGCATGGCCCTGTAACTTTGAAGCTCTTTTATGAGACTCCGTAGCCATGCCACAAGTGTATTACTGTCGCAAATATGCACTTTTGTATTCTGATTTATATACAATATACAAACAATAGTATAGTATTTCCCTATAATGATTCCCATTGACAACAGGAAAGGAAAGTTCTGCCTAGCTCAGGGTAATAGGGTAATCACTTTCCCACAATCCTCCCATTAAATCAGTCAGACATCTAATATAAACACAGTTGGTCCTCTCATTTATTTATTTTCTCTCTCTCTCTCTCTCTCTCTCTCTCTCTTTCTCTCTCCCTGTATCCCCCTTTCTATCCCCCTCTCTCTCTATCCCCGTCTACCCCCCCTCTCTCTCTCTCTCTATCTATCCCCTTCTAACCTCTCTCTCTCTCTCAATCCCCCCTTCTTTATCTCTACCCCCCTCTATCCCTCTCTCTCTATCCACTTCTACCCCCCGCCTCTCTCTCTCTATCCACTTCTACCCCCGTCTCTCTCTCTCTATCCCCTCTCTCTCTCTATCCCCCCTCTCTCTGTCCCCCCTCTGCTAAATACTTTCACTCAGCAAACCCTTAAACCTTTCCCAAATGACTGCTTTACAATTCAGACATTCATGATCGAAATGACTAGACCGTAAACGACACTGGTGTAAAGTAACATGAAATAAAAATACTACATTTATATTTGAGTCATTTAGCAGACGCTCTCTCTCTCTCTCTCTCTCTCTCTCCCTCCCCTCTCTCTCTCTCCCTCCCCCTCTCTCCCCTCTCTCTCTCTCTCCCTCCCCTCTCTCTCTCTCTCTCTCTCCCCTCCTCTCCTCTCTCTCTCTCCCCTCTCTCTCTCTCCTCCTCCCCCTCTCTCTCTCTCTCCCATCCCCCTCTCTCTCTCTCTCCCTCCCCCTCTCTCTCTCTCTCTCCAGAGCGACTTACTTTAAGTATCCGTACTTTACTGCTTATGACAACTTTTACTTTCCTCAAGAAAATACATTGACTTTTTACTCCATACATTTCCTTGACACCCAAAAGTACTCGTTACATTTTAAATTAAATCATCCGTACTGCCTCTGATCTGGTGGACTTAGTGTTGGAGCCCCTGGCTATCCCTAAATTAATAAAACAAGAACAAGTAGTATTTTATTGAAGGACTTTCACTTGAGTCATTTTCTATTAAGGTCTCTTTACTTTTACTCAAGTATGACAATTAGGTATTTTAAAATACACCACTGGTAAATGATAACATGACAAATACATCAAACTCAGTCTGACTGGGCCTGTTTCAATCACGACTAGGACTAGTCTGGTAAATTGATAATGTCGCACCCTGATCTGTTTCACCTGTCCCTGTGATTGTCTCCACCCCCTCCAGGTGTCACTTGTTTTCCCCAGTGTATTTATCCCTGTGTTTCCTGTGTCTCTGGGTCAGTGTATTTATCCCTGTGTTTCCTGTGTCTCTGGGTCAGTGTATTTATCCCTGTGTTTCCTGTCGCTCTGTGCCAGTTCGTCTTGTATGTTTCCAAGTAAACCAGCAGTTTTTCCCATACTCCTGCCTTTGCTATTCGCTTTTTCCTAGTCCTTCCGGTTTTGACCCTGGCCTGTTTCTGGACTCTGTACCCGCCTGCCTGACCGTTCTGCCTGCCTTGACCTCGAGCCTTTCTGCCACTCTGTACCTCCTGGACTCTGATCTGGATTGGACCTTTTTTGCCTTTCCACGACCATTCTCTTGCCTTCTCCCTTTTTGGATCAATAAACATTGTAAGACGCCAACCATCTTCCTCCTATGTCTGCATCTGGGTCTCGCCTTGTGCACTGGCCATGACAGACCCAGCAGACTTGGACCAGGTCTGCCGCACTGTCTCCTTGCAGGGAGCCACCAATAGGAGACATGAGGAGTTGGTACAGGACCTTCTGGAAGGGCTCAGGTCCTTGACGGAACGCCACGACCATGGGTCACAGGCTATTATGGAGCAAATCAGGGAGTTAGCTCAGAGACTGTCTGCCACCTCTGGAAAAACACCAATCACCCAGTAATTTTTCCCCTCTCTGTGGTGAGTTTGTCCAGCCTACCCCGGCTCCTATCCCGGCTCCCCGAGAACCCCGCTTACCTCCTCCGGAGTGATATTCGGGGTATCCTGGTGCCTGCCGGGGATTTCTTTCTCAGTGCTCGCTTATTTTAAAGGTCCACCTTATCTCAGCTCACTGGTCACCATAACAACCCCCACCCGTAGCATGCGCTCCGTATATCTCAGCATGCGCAGGTATATCTCACTGATCATCCCCAAAGCCAACAGCTACTTTGGCCGCCTTTCCTTCCAGTTCTCTGCAGCCAATGACTGGAACGAATTGCAAAAGTCGCTGAAGTTGGAGACTTATACAGTTGAAGTCAGAAGTTTACATACACTTAGGTTGGAGTCATTAAAACTCGTTTACATACACTTAGGTTGGAGTCATTAAAACTAGTTTACATACACTTAGGTTGGAGTCATTAAAACTAGTTTACATACACTTAGGTTGGAGTCATTAAAACTAGTTTACATACACTTAGGTTGGAGTCATTAAAACTCGTTTACATACACTTAGGTTGGAGTCATTAAAACTTGTTTACATACACTTAGGTTGGAGTCATTAAAACTAGTTTACATACACTTAGGTTGGAGTCATTAAAACTCGTTTTTTAACCACTCCACAAATTACATTTCTTGTTAACAAACTATAGTTTTGGCAAGTCATTAAGGACATCTACTTTGAGCATGACACAGTTGTAAATGACACATGACACAGTTGTAAATGAGAACTTGTTCTCAACATACCTGTTTAAGTAAAGATGTTCTCAACTGGCCTACCTGTTTAAGTAAAGGTGTTCTCAACTGGCCTACCTGTTTAAGTAAAGGTGTTCTCAACTGGCCTACCTGTTTAAGTAAAGATGTTCTCAACTGGCCTACCTGTTTAAGTAAAGGTGTTCTCAACTGGCCTACCTGTTTAAGTAAAGATGTTCACAACTGGCCTACCTGTTTAAGTAAAGGTGTTCTCAACTGGCCTACCTGTTTAAGTAAAGGTGTTCTCAACTGGCCTACCTGTTTAAGTAAAGGTGTTCTCAACTGGCCTACCTGTTTAAGTAAAGGTGTTCTCAACTACCTGTTTTAAAGGTGTTCTACACCTGTTTAAGTAAAGGTGTTGGAGTCATTAACTGGCCTACCTGTTTAAGTAAAGGTGTTCTCAACTGGCCTACCTGTTTAAGTAAAGGTGTTCTCAACTGGCCTACCTGTTTAAAAACTCGTTTTTAACCACTCCTACCAAATAAAGGTGTTCTCAACTGGTTACCTGTTTAAGTAAAGGTGTTTTGGCAACGGTGGACACCTGTTTTAAAGGTGCACTGGACTACCTGTTTAAGTAAAGGTGTTCTCAACTGGCCTACCTGTTTAAGTAAAGGTGTTCTAACTGGCCTACCTGTTTAAGTAAAGGTGTTCTCAACTGGCCTACCTGTTTAAGTAAAGGTGTTCTCAACTGGCCTACCTGTTTAAGTAAAGGTGTTCTCAACTGGCCTACCTGTTTAAGTAAAGATGTTCTCAACTGGCCTACCTGTTTAAGTAAAGATGTTCTCAACTGGCCTACCTGTTTAAGTAAAGGTGTTCTCAACTGGCCTACCTGTTTAAGTAAATGTGTTCACAACTGGCCTACCTGTTTAAGTAAAGGTGTTCTCAACTGGCCTACCTGTTTAAGTAAAGGTGTTCTCAACTGGCCTACCTGTTTAAGTAAAGGTGTTCTCAACTGGTCTACCTGTTTAAGTAAAGGTGTTCTCAACTGGCCTACCTGTTTAAGTAAAGATGTTCACAACTGGCCTACCTGTTTAAGTAAAGGTGTTCTCAACTGGCCTACCTGTTTAAGTAAAGGTGTTCTCAACTGGCCTACCTGTTTAAGTAAAGATGTTCTCAACTGGCCTACCTGTTTAAGTAAAGGTGTTCTCAACTGGCCTACCTGTTTAAGTAAAGATGTTCACAACTGGCCTACCTGTTTAAGTAAAGGTGTTCTCAACTGGCCTACCTGTTTAAGTAAAGATGTTCTCAACTGGCCTACCTGTTTAAGTAAAGGTGTTCTCAACTGGCCTACCTGTTTAAGTAAAGGTGTTCTCAACTGGCCTACCTGTTTAAGTAAAGGTGTTCTCAACTGGTCTACCTGTTTAAGTAAAGGTGTTCTCAACTGGCCTACCTGTTTAAGTAAAGGTGTTCTCAACTGGCCTACCTGTTTAAGTAAAGATGTTCTCAACTGGCCTACCTGTTTAAGTAAAGGTGTTCTCAACTGGCCTACCTGTTTAAGTAAAGGTGTTCTCAACTGGCCTACCTGTTTAAGTAAAGGTGTTCTCAACTGGTCTACCTGTTTAAGTAAAGGTGTTCTCAACTGGCCTACCTGTTTAAGTAAAGGTGTTCTCAACTGGCCTACCTGTTTAAGTAAAGGTGTTCTCAACTGGCCTACCTGTTTAAGTAAAGGTGTTCTCAACTGGCCTACCTGTTTAAGTAAAGGTGTTCTCAACTGGCCTACCTGTTTAAGTAAAGGTGAAATAAAAATGAAAAAATGAAAAAATATTTTTGAGCTACAGCCGTCTTCGTTTCCTTCAGACCGATCGAAGATAGCGGATATCATTACGCTAATGTCGGGAAGGGCGCTTTCCTGGGCTACGACAGTTTGGGAGCAAAAATCTGCCATTTGTGGTCATCTGGAGGAATTTATGGCAGAGGCGAGAAAGGTATTCGAGTCTCCGGTATCTGGGAGAAAGGCGGCCAGTTAACTGCTTGTCTTACGTCAAAACTCCCGTAGTGTGGCAGACTATGCGGGTTGATTTCCGCACGTTGGCCGCCTGGAATCCGGAGTCTCTTTTCGATACTTTTCTGCACGGATTATCTGAGGATGTAAAGGATGAGCTAGCTGCTCGGGAATTACCGGTGGTCCTCGACTCCTTATCGCCCTAACCATCAAAATCAATGGACACCTAAGGTAGGAGTGAGAGGAGGTCTGGTCTCAGGCACACTTATGTACCCGCTATGGCTCGTTCACCTTCATGGGAATCCGGAAGTTTCCGAAAGCAGCTTTTCCAAGAGGATTCGAAGCCACCCGAGCCCTCTCGTGAATCTATGATGGGTGAGTTGGATACTCCTGAGCCTATGCAGTTGGGAAGAGCTCGGTTGTCAATTTGGGAGTGCTCACGAAGGATGAACAGTAACTGTCATCAGGACATTTCATAGCTACCTGTCCTATTAGGAAACCCTTCTCTCGTGGGTACCAGCGCTATCGTGAATCAGACAGGGAGTTCCCTGATTCCCATCACCCGCACACCCTTTATGTGCTTGGATTGGTCTACCCACAGCGTAAGTCTCTCCGAGTGCTCATTGACTCTGGGGCTGATGAATGTCTTATGGATGCCACAATAGCTTCAGAGCTTGGTATTCCCACTCAGCCTCGCTCTGTGCCCATGGACGCTGGGGCACTGGGCGGCCGCTCTATAGGGGAGGTCAACCATAGTACTGTGCCCGTTCAATTATGGGTTTCTGGTAACCACAGTGAGACAATACGGTTCCTCCTCATTGCATCTCCCCATGTTTTGGTTGTGTTGCGATTTTCCTGGCTACAAAAATACAATCCTGTGATTGACTGGACCACAAGCGCCATCCTGGGTTGGAGTCCTTTTTGCCCACTGCCTTCAAGCAGCACAGCCTTCCCTAAGTCGTCTTCCTCAGGACGTGAGCAAGACTGTGGATGTCTCTGCCTTTCCCACTGAGTACCATGACCTCCTGGGTGTCTTCAGTAAGGTGCTACTTCCCTTCCACTGCGCCGTCCTTATGACTGTGCCATTGATCTCTTACTCCGTACCTCTCCTCTCAGTTTAAACCTCTCCAGGGGTACACCATATTTTCCAAGTTGGACCTTTGAAATGCCTACCACCTGATTTAGATACACGAGGAGGATGAGTGGAAGACAGCCTTCAAACACAGCCAGTGGACATTATGAGTACCAGGTCAAGCCATTTGGACTCACCAACGCCCCTGCTGTTTTCCAGGCTTTGGTCAATGATGTACTTCAGGACATGTTAAACCGGTTTGTGTTCGTGTACCTTGACGACATCCTGTTTTTTTCCCGATCTGCACAAGAATATGTTCTTCATGTCAGACAGGTCCTTCAGCGCCTCCTGTTCCTGAAAGCCGAGAAGTGTCACCGCTCTACCATCACCTTTCTGGGATATGTCATTGCTGAGGGCAATGTTCAGATGGATCCTGGAGAGGTGAAAGCAGTGGAGGATGAATGTCCAGGGTGCAGTTGCAACGATGTCTTGGTTTTTGCAAACTTCTACCGCCGTTTCATCCGGGACTACAGTGCCCCCCTCTCAGTGTAACAGTATAACTGTAGACCGTCCCCGCGCCCATACCCGGGCGCGAACCAGAGACCCTCTGCACACATCATCAACAGTAACCCACGAAGCATCGTTAACCCATCGCTCCACAAAAGCCACAGCCCTTGCAGAGCAAGGGGAACCACTCTCAGAGCAAGTGACGTCACCGATTGAAACGCTATTTAGCGTTAGTTAGCTTAGTTAGCACCACAGCTAACTACTCACCTCTCCCAAGGATTGAAACGCTATTTAGCGCGCACCGCTAACTAAGCTAGCCGTTTCACATCCGTTACACTGGCACTGACCTCTCCCAAGGTACCGTTCAAGTGGTCTCCAGCTGTCGACAAAGCCTTTGTGGACCTGAATCATTGGTTCACAACAGCACCCATCCTCGCGTCAATTTGTGGTGGAAGAGGATGCTTCGGATGTTGGAGTGGGGGCCATCCTGTCCCATCATCTCAATCCTGCCGAGAGGAACTACGATGTTGGCAACCGAGAACTCCTGGCGGTGAAGATGGAGTTGGAAGAGCGGAGGCAAATCAAATCAAATCAAATGTATTTATATAGCCCTTTTTACATCAGCTGATACATCAAAGTGCTGTATAGAAACCCAGCCTAAAACCCCAAACAGCATGCAATGCAGGTGTAGAAGCACGGTGGCTAGGAAAAACTCCCTAGAAAGGCCAAAACCTAGGAAGAAACCTAGAGAGGAACCAGGCTATGAGGGGTGGCCAGTCCTCTTCTGGCTGGTGCCGGGTGGAGATTATAACAGAACATGGCCAAGATGTTCAAATGTTCATAAATGACCAGCATGGTCAAATAATATTAATCACAGTGAACAGATCAGGGTTCCATAGCCGCAGGCAGAACAGTTGAAACTGGAGCAGCAGCACGGCCAGGTGGACTGGGGACAACAAGGAGTCATCATGCCAGGTAGTCCTGAGACATGGTCCTAGGGCTCAGGTCCTCCGAGAGAGAAAGAAAGAGAGAGAGAATTAGAGAGAGCATACTTAAATTCACACAGGACACCGGATAAGACAGGAGAAATACTCCAGATATAACAGACTGACCCTAGCCCACCGACACATAAACTACTGCAGCATAAGTACTGGAGGCTGAGACAGGGAGGGTCAGGAGACACTGTGGCCCCATCCGATGATACCCCCAGACAGGGCCAAACAGGCAGAATATAACCCCACCCACTTTGCCAAATCACAGCCCCCACACCACTAGAGGGGTATCTTCAACCACCAACTTACCATCCTAAGACAAGGCTGAGTATAGCCCACGAAGATCTCCGCCACGGCACAACCCAAGGGGGGGTGCCAACCCGGACAGGAAGAGCACGTCAGTGACTCAACCCACTCAAGTGATGCACCCCTCCTAGGGACGGCATGGAAGAGCCCCAGTAAGCCAGTGACTCAGCCCCTGTAATAGGGTTAGAGGCAGAGAATCCCAGTGGAGAGAGGGGAACCGGCCAGGCAGAGACAGCAAGGGCGGTTCGTTGCTCCAGTGCCTTTCCGTTCACCTTCACACTCCTGGGCCAGACTACACTCAATCATAGGACCTACTGAAGAGATGAATCTTCAATAAAGGCTTAAAGTTTGAGACCGAGTCTGCGTCTCTCACATGGGTAGGCGGACCATTCCATAAAAATTGAGCTATATAGGAGAAAGCCCTGCCTCCAGCTGTTTGCTTAGAAATTCTAGGGACAATTAGGAGGCCTGCGTCTTGTACGTGTAGGTATGTACGGCAGCACCAAATCGGAAAGATAGGTAGGAGGAAGCCCATGTAATGCTTTGTAGGTTAGCAGTAAAACCTTGAAATCAGCCCTTGCCTTAACAGGAAGCCAGTGTAGGAGGCTAGCACTGGAGTAATATGATTTTAAAAATGGTTCTAGTCAGGATTCTAGCAGCCATATTTAGCACTAACTGAAGTTTATTTAATGCTTTATCCGGGTAGCCGGAAAGTAGAGCATTGCTGTAAGGCACTGGCAGGAAGGAGTAGAACAGCCATTGCTGGTCTGGACCGACCATAAAAACCTGGAATATCTCTGTACAGCCAAGGGCCTCAACTCCAGGCAGGCCCGGTGGGCCCTCCTGTTCACCAGATTTAACTTCACCATTTCCTACCGCCCAGGGTCAAGGAATGTAAAGCCTGACACCCTCTCCCACCTATCCAGTTTCTCTGCCACACCCTTGACCTCTGAAACCATTCTCCCTACCTCATGCCTTGCGGTCACTGTGGATTGGGGTATTGAGAACCTGGTCCGCGAGGCAAAACGCTCCCAACCTGGACCTGAAGGTGGCCCGGCTAACCGGCTGTTTGTCCCTAATCCAGTCCAGTCCCGGGTCCTGGAATGGGCTCATTGCTCCAGGCTGACCTGTCATCCAGGGTCCCGTCGTACACTAGCCTTCTTTGACAACGTTTCTGGTTGCCCACAATGGTCCCTGATGTCTCTGCCTTCGTCGCCACATGCACAGTGTGTGTTCTGAACAAGACTCCACGGCAGGCTCTTCTGGCCTCCTTCAGCCACTACCGGTCCCTCATCGTCCCTGGTCTCATACCTCTGGACTTTGTCATTGGGCTCCCTCCGTCTGATGGCAACACTGTCATTCTGACGGTAGTCGACCGGTTCTCCAAGGCCGCCCATTTCATCCCTCTCCCCAAACTACCTTCTGTCAAGGAGCCGGCCCAGCAGCAGATCTTCTGGATCCATGGACTCCCGGTAGACATGGTCTCCGATCGGGATTCTCGTCTCAGTTCTGGAAGGCATTCTGCACCCTTATTAGGTCGTTGGCCAGCCTATCGGGGGGGGGGTATGGCTTTCCACTCAGGATCTGCCCCTTCGGGTAGAGTCCCGCAAGCTGTCTCCCCGGTTCATTGGTCCTTTTCCCATCTCCAGAGTCCTGAGTTCCACTGCTGTCCGTCTTGTGTTACCCAATACGCTCCGTATTCACCCTACCTTCCATGTGTCTAAGATTAGTCACAAGTAGGAAAATACACCACTGGTGAATGATAACATGCCAAATACAACAAACTCAGTCTGACTGGGCCTGTTTGAATCACGAGTAGGAAAGTACACCACTGTGCATTATTTGTTTTGCATTTCAGACATGGAGAAATCTCTCTTAAAACAGATTCCATCATACAACTGATAGCATGAGGGAAAAAAAAATATTTTTCTAAAAGATTCAGCCAATTGTGGCTTAGGACATTCAACCACAGCATCTTTGTAGATTCTAAGCCTTCCAAAAAAAGTGAAAATTACAGCAACACCCACAGACCACTGTCTTTGGTTTCTCAAAGGCAGGAAGCATGGAGCCCCAGTTCTTTGGCAGGGCTGGGTGAGGGGAGTGGAGCGGAGTGGTGCAGCTGTGCAGAGTGTGTATGAGTGTTTTAAGAAGAGGGGAGATTGGGGCCGAAGGAGGCTGGTGCCATGGGGGAGGCTGGGACCATGAGGTGGAGGCTGGGACCATGAGGTGGAGGCTGGGACCGTGAGGGGAGGCTGTGACCGTGAGGGGAGGCTGGGACCGTGAAGGGAGGCTGAGGCTGTGAGATGGAGGCTGGGGCCGTGAAGTGGAGGCTGGGGCTGGGAGGGAGGCTGGGTCCGTAAAGTGGAGGCTGGGGCCATGAGGGGAGGCTGAGGCGGTGAGAGGGAGGCTGAGGCTGTGAGGTGGAGGCTGGGGCCGTGAGCGTGGAGGCTGCGGCTGGGAGGGGAGGCTGGGGCCATGAGGGGGAGGCTGAGGCTATGAGGTGGAGGCTGGGGCCGTGAAGTGGAGGCCGGGGCTGGGAGGGGGAGGCTGGGGCCGTGAAGTGGAGGCCGGGGCTGGGAGGGGAGGCTGGGGCCGGGAGTGGAGGCTGGGGCCGTGAGGTGGAGGCTGAGGCTGTGAGGTGGAGGCTGGGGCCGTGACGTGGAGGCTGCGGCTGGGAGGGGAGGCTGGGGCCATGAGGGGGAGGCTGAGGCCATGAGGTGGAGGCTGGGGCCGTGAAGTGGAGGCCGGGGCTGGGAGGAGGCTGGGGCCGTGAAGTGGAGACCGGGGCTGGGAGGGGGAGGCTGGGGCCGGAAAGTGGAGGCTGGGGCCGTGAGGTGGAGGCTGGGGCATTGAGGTGGAGGCTGGGGCCATGAGGGAGACTGGGGCCGTGAGGGGAGGGTGGGGCGTGAGAGGGAGGCTGGGGCCGTGAGGTGGAGGCTGGGGCGTGAGAGAGGGAGGCTGGGGCCGTGAGGGGAGGCTGGGGCCGTGAGGTGGAGGCTGGGGCCGTGAGGTGGAGGCTGGGGCCATGAGGTGGAGGCTGGGGCGTGAGAGGGAGGCTGGGGCACGTGAGGGGAGACTGGGGCCGTGAGGGGGGAGGGTGGAGCCGTGAGGTGGAGGCTGGGGTAGGGAGGGGAGGCTGGGGCCGTGAGGTGGAGGCTGGGGCCATGAGGGGAGACTGTGGCCGTGAGGGGAGGGTGGAGCCATGAGGGGAGACTGGGGCTGTGAGGGGAGCGTGGAGCCGTGAGGTGGAGGCTGGGGCAGGGAGGGGAGGCTGGGGCCGTGAGGTGGAGGCTGGGGCCGGGAGGGAAGAGGGAAGCCTGACAGAATAAATCACAACCAGTCCCTCCCAGTCACCCCTCCACACCCGTCGCCCCCTTCCACCCCTCTGACCCATGGCAGCCCGTCTGGCTCTCTCTCTCTCTCTCTCTCCAATCTTTCCCAGCCTCCCTGCCTCCATCCTTCCCTCCCTGGGGATAATGGATAATCTCTTTAAAATACGGTCACGCTTAGCAGCTGCTTTGTGGTTGTTCCTGTGGTCAGGAGGAATGAGGCCAGATTCAGTAGTCGAGAGTTTCCACTTGAGCCACTTCTATCCTCCAGAGAACAGAATGTGAAAGCCTGTATTATCAGCACACAATATGTTTATTCCCAAGAATCCCAGCCTTTCAATTGTATCTGTCTTTGTCACTAGTACTCCATCAGTGTCCATCAGCAGTCCATCAGTGTCCATCAATCAGCACTCCATCAGTCCTAGCAGGGAGGGGGGGGGGGGACAACCCCCTCCAAAAAATGTTAACTTTCTTCTCATGCTTTCTGGAGCCTTATAAGAGACAAAGCTTTCTGTACCTGTCAATTTAACAGCCTAACGTTCCACACGACAATTATACTATAGCCTACACACATATTATTAACAGAGCACTATGACTCACAGATGATATGTATTTATTGACCACAATCACTGGGCAATGTGGGCAATAACAACACCTGATACATAACACCTACATGTGTCATGTTTCTATGGATTATGACAGCAGAAATGTAAGTCTTTGATGGAGAATGAAGAGGCATAGAAAAAAAAAACAATCCATACAGATAAGAGATTCCTGTGACAGACTAGACACAAATTGAATGTTCAGTTGAAAGTGACAACGTCAATCTCTGCATGGTCACCCACTCTTTCACTATTACATCACTATTTAACATTCCCGTAAGAGGCTAAGAAAACAGGAAAGG
>NW_027009397.1:32500-46436 GCF_036934945.1 Oncorhynchus masou masou | reverse complement strand
GGAAAGGAAAGGAGAGGAAAGGACAACAGGAAAGGAAAGGACAACAGGAAAGGAGAGGAAAGGAAAGGTAAAGGAAAGGACAACAGGAAAGGAGAGGAAAGGAAAGGTAAGGAAAGGAAAGGAGAGGACAACAGGAAAGGAGAGGAAAGGAAAGGAAAGGAGAGAACAGCAGGAAAGGAAAGGACAACAGAAAAGGAGAGGAAAGGAAAGGTAAGGAAAGGAAATGAGAGGAAAGGAAAGGAAAGGAGAGGAGAGGAAAGGAAAGGTAAGGCTTCCTGCTACTTTTCCTGTCAGTAGACAGCCTTCATTGACATGCTCAGTACTGTGATTAGCTACAGCACCTCTCTCTCTCTCTCTCTCTCTCTCTCTATTAAATTAAATTCAAAGGGCTTTATTGGCATGGGAAACATGTTCACATTGAAAAGCAAGTGAATAGATAATTAACAAAAGTGAAATAATCAATAAAAATGAACAGTAAACATGACACTCACAAAGGAATAGAGACATTTCAAATTTCAAATTATGTCTATATACAGTGTTGTAACGATGTGCAAATAGTTAAAGTACAAAAGGGACAATAAATAAGCATAAATATGGGTTGTATTTACAATGGTGTTTGTTCTTCACTAGTTGCCCTTTTCTTGTGGCAACAGGTCATAAATCTTGCTCCTGTGATTGGTCACTGTGGTATTTCACCCAGTAGATATGGGAGTTTATCAAAATAGTTTTTTCCTTCTAATTCTTTGTGGATCTGTGTAATCTGAGGGAAATATGTGTCTCTAATATGGTCATACATTGGGCAGGAGGTTAGGAAGTGCAGCTCAGTTTCCACCTCATTTTGTGGGGCAGTGTGCACATAGCCTGTCTTCTCTTGAGAGTCAGGTCTGCCTACGGTGGCCTTTCTCAATAGCAAGGCTATGCTCACTGAGTCTGTACATAGTCAAAGATTTCTTTAAGTTTGGGTCAGTTACAGTGGTCAGGTATTCTGCCACTGTGTACTCTCTGTTTAGGGCCAAATAGCATTCTAGTTTTGTCAGTTTTGATATTGATTCTTCCAATGTGTCAAGTAAAAATCTTTTTGTTTTCTCATGATTTGGTTGGGTCTAATTGTGTTGCTGTCCTGGGGCTCTGTGGGGTGTGTTTGTGTTTGTGAACAGAGCCCCAGGACCAGCTTGCTTAGGGAACTCTTCTCTTCTCCAGATTCATCTCTCTGTAGGTGATGGCTTTGTTATGGAAGGTTTGGAAATCGCTTCCTTTTTGAAGGTTATAGAATTTAACGTCTCTTTTCTGGATTTTGATAATTAGGATTTTGATAATTATTCTGCTCTGCTCTGCATTATTTGGTGTTTTACGTTGTACACAGAATATATTTTTGCAGAATTCTGTATGCAGAGTCTCAATTTGGTGTTTGTCCACTTTTGTGAATTCCTGGTTGTTGAGCGGACCCCAGATCTCACAACAGTAATGGACAAAGGGTTCTATATCTGATTCAAGTATGTTTAGCCAGATCCTAATTAGTATTTCAAATTGTATGTTCCTTTTCATGGCCCTTCTTGCCTTGTCTCTCAGATCATTCACAGCTTTGTGGAAGTAAACTGTGGCGCTGATGTTTAGGCCGAGGGCTGTATAGTTTTTTTGTGTGCTCTAGGTGCAACGGTACATTGCCAAAGCAAGTGAAATAGAAAATAAACAGGACAAAGGTGTCTAGATGAAATTTCTATGTGTGGTCCTGGCAACTCAACCTTTTTTGGAACACCGTTATTTTGGTCTTACTGAGATCTACTGTCAGGGTCCAGGTCTGACAGAATCTGTGCAGAAGATCTAGGTGCTGCTGTAGGCCCTCCTTGGTTGGGGACAGAAGACCCAGATCATCAGCAAACAGTAGACATTTGACTTTAGATTCTAGTAGGATGAGGCCGGGTGCTGCAGACTGTTCAAGAGCCCTCGCCAATTCGTTGATATTTATGTTGAAGAGGGTTGGGCTTAAGGTACATCCCTGTCTTACCCCACGGCCCTGTGAAAAAAAAAATTTTTTTAGTTGTCTCTATGTTTTTGGTTTCTCGATTTCTTTCTTTGGTTTTTCCATTCTTCATCAAACCATTTGTCATTGTTGTGAATTTTCTAAGGCTTTCATCTTTACATTTTTTAGATTTGATAGGGAAGCTGAGAGGTCAAATATACTGTTTGTTTTCTACTGCCAAGTTTTTCGCCTTCACTATTACAGGCGTATAGCATTTCTATAGCATTTCTTAATAGTATTCAGTTCCTTTGGCTTTGATGCCTCATGATTGAGTACTGCTCTGTTCAAGTAGACTGTGATCTTATTTTGCTGTGATCTGAAAGCAGTGTCAGTGGGCTGACTGTGAACGCTCTGAGAGACTCTGGGTCAGTGATAAAGTAGTCTACAGTACTACTGCCAAGAGATGAGCTATAGGTGTACCTACCATAAGAGTCCCCTCGAAGCCTACCATTGACTATGTACATACCCAGCATGCAACAGAGCTGCAGGAGTTGTGACCCATTTGTGTTGGTTATGTTGTCGTAGTTGAGCCTAGGGGGGCATATGGGGTAGGGAATGCTGTCACCTCCAGGTAGGTGTTTGCCCCCCTGTGTGCTGAGGGTGTCAGGTTTGTCCCTGTGCCTGTAAATTATTGATTTCCCCTCCAGGATGGAGAAGCTGTCTTCATTAAAGTATGAAGATTCTAGTGGGGGGATATAGGTAGCACACAGAAGGACATTTTCTCTGTTGAGATAATTTCCTTTTGAATTTCTTGCCAAATGTAAAAATTTTCCTATTTAGATTAATTTAATAGAGTGAGTTAGGTCTGCTATTTCATACCTGGTAGTTTGGTGGACTACCAGTGGGACTACCAGCTCTCTGTAACCTAGAGGGACAACCAGTGGGTCCGTCTCCTCTATATCATGTTTCCTTGTAGGATGACAATATTTGGTATTCCTGATTTCTTTGGTGAAGTCCAGGTTCCTGCTCTTTAGGCCAAAGGCAGATGACCTCAGGCCTTGGATATTCCAGGATGAGATAGTGATGGCTTTGTGTTCCATAAAGTGTCCAATGTTGTTAGTCGTGTGGTTTGGCCTCAGTGTGAGCAGAGCCTGCTGAGCACCTGGTACATGCCATTGGCTTGGATTAGTGTAAGAGTGGGGTTGGGCCTGTTTACCCGCTCACGGCCTGGGAGTATGTGACTTCCATGTTGAGGCCCTCTTTGCAGGAGTGGGGGCATGGAGTGGGCAGGAGGCATAGGTCTGATCTGAGGGGGCCTATAAAGGGTGGGGGCATGGTTGATTTGGGGGTGTGTGATTGGTTGGGGTGGGGGTGCTGTGGTCTGGATATAGGTCATCTTGGCGTGGGTCCTCTATGTGTAGGTCTGGGGGAGGCGTGTTCCGCAGGTCTGGGAGGGTGTCTGTTGATCTGTTGCTCCTGTGTGAGGTGTTGGGGCTGCGTTTGAGGGCAGCGTCCTTAGGGTCCAGGCGAAGGTGGGCACTGCTGCCTTGTGAGTTGGACCTGGTCATAGAGGCTATTCAAGTCCAGGGTGGAGTGGTGGGCCAGGAAACATAAATCACAGAAATGTCATGGCTTTCGAAGATTCTGATAGGTTACTTGACATCATTTGAGTCAATTGGAGGTGTACCTGTGGATGTATTTCAAGGCTAACCTTCAAACTCAGTGCCTCTTTGCTTGACATCCTGGGAAAATCAAAAGAAATCAGCCAAGACCTCAGAAAAACAATTGTAGACCTCCACAAGTCTGGTTCATTCTTGGGAGCAATTTCCAAACACCTGAAGGTACCACGTTCATCTGTACAAACAATAGTACGCAAGTTTAAACACCATGGGACCACGCAGCCGTCATACCGCTCAGGAAGGAGACACATTCTGTCTCCTGGAGATGAACGTGCTTTGGTGCGAAAAGTGCAAATCAATCCCAGAACAACAGCAAAGGACCTTGTGAAGATGCCTGATGAAACAGGTACAAAAGTATCTATATCCACTCCTAAAACGAGTCAGATATTGACGCTCAGCAAGGAAGAAGCCACTGCTCCAAAACCGCCATAAAAAAAGCCAGACTACGGTTTGCAACTGCACATTGGGACAAAGATTGTACTTTTGGAGAAATGTCGTCTGGTCTGATGAAACAAAACTAGAACTGTTTGGCCATAATGACCATCATTATGTCTGGAGGAAAAAGGGACATGCTTGAAAGCCGAAGAACACCATCCCAACCATGAAGTACGGGGGTGGCAGCATCATCTTGTAGGGGTGCTCTCCCTGCAGGAGGGACTGGTGCACTTCACAAAATAGATGGCATCGTGAGGTAGGAAAATTATGTAAATATATTGAAGCAACATCTCAAGACATCAGCCAGGAAGTTAAAGCTTGGTCACAAATGGGTCTTCCAAATGAACAATGACCCCAAGCAAAGTTGTGGCATAATGGCTTAAGGACAACAAAGTCAAGGTATTGGAGTGACCATCACAAAGCCCTGACCTCAATCCTATAGAACATTTGTGGGCAGACCTGAAAAAGCGTGAGCAAGGAGGCCTACAAAACTGACTCAGTTACACCAGCTCTGTCAGGAGGAATGGGCCAAAATTCACCCAACTTATTGTGGGAAGTTCGTGGAAGGTGATCCGAAACGTTTGACCCAAGTTAAACAATTTAAAGGCAATTTAAAGGCAAATACCAAATTGAGCGTATGTGATGAAAGAAATGTGATGAAAGAAATAAAGCTGAAATAAATATTTCTCTCTACTATTATTCTGACATTTCACATTCTTAAAATAAAGTGGTGATCCTAACTGACCTTTAGACAGGAATTTTTTTCTACGAAAAAGTGTCAGGGAATTGTGAAAAACTGAGTTTAAATGTACTTGGCGTAAGGTGTATGTAAACTTCCAACTTCAAATGTATGTGGCCTAGAGAGCAACCCAGTGGGTGACATCACGGCTCTGGAAGGTTGAAGAATGGCAGTTTTTTTATTCAGTTTGGAAAGACCCAAAGACAGGTTGGTATCTTTGGGGTTTCCGGCGAGTTACAAACAGCATTGAAATGTTTATATACTCTCTCTCTCTCTCTCTCTCTCTCTCTCTCTCTCTCTCTCTCTCTCTCTCTCTCTCTCTCTCTCTCTCTCTGTCTCTCTCTCTCTCTCTGTCTCTCTCTCTCTCTCGCTCGCTCTCTCTCTCTGTCTCTCTCTCTCTGTCTCTCTCTCTCTGTCTCTCTCTCTCTCTCTCTCTCTCTCTCTCTGTCTCTCTTCTCTCGCTCTCTCTCTCTCCTCTCTCTCTCTCTCTCTCTCTGTCTCTCTGTCTCTCTCTCTCTCTCTCTCTCTACTGCTAACCCACACATCATTCCTGTGTGCTTGACAGAGAAATAGCTGTTGTAAACGAAAGGTTGTTGCATGTACATCGATCAGCATGGAATAGGATTTTATAGACCATGAATCCAGGCTTTAGACTAGAATGAACACATTGTAATGTTCTCTCAGGATTTAATCTGAGTTAATCCTTTTATGTTGTGGCTTTTCCTTATAAAGGGAATCTCATCTTTGCTTTTTGTTGAGTGAAACGCATATCGACACTGTGGCTGTATGTAGGCCTGTAGTGAATAGATGAATCAATAAGAAATAGATTAATCTATAGTGAAGAGATGAATGAATGGATCTTCAATGAATAAATTAATCAATAATGAATAGATGAATCAATGATGAATAAATAATGAATAAGTTAATCTATAATGAATAGATGTATCAATAATGAACAGATGAATCAATAATTAATAGATTATTCAATAGTGAACAGATGAATCTATAATGAATAGATGAATCAATAATGAATAGATAAATAAATAATGAATATATTAAACAATAATGAACAGATTAATCTATAATAAATAGATTAATAAATAATGATTAGATTAATAAATAGTGATCAGATGAATCTATACTGAATAGATGAATCAATAATGAATAGATTAATATATAATGAATCAATGGTGAACAGATGAATCAATAATGAATATATAAATAAAAAATAAATAGATTAATCTATAATGAATAGATGAATCAATAGTGAATAGATAAATATATAATGAATAGATTAATCAATAATTAATAGATAAATCAAAAATGAATATATTAATCAATAATTAACAGATTAATCTATAATGAATAGATGAATCAATAGTGAACCGATTAATCTACAAACAGCCAATGGAGAGGCAGACAGACGATTCGCCATTCAGAGAAATGGATGGAACATCATCCGTAGTGAAAGATGAAAGATGCTTTCAGATTGGCTGTTGGAACGGATGACTCTGCTGGAACACGTGTTACCCAGGCAACCACGGTTGTGTCCCAAATGCCAGTCTAATCCCTATGGGCCCTGGTCAGCAGTAGTACCAGCCTAATCCCTATGGGCCCTGGTCAGCAGTAGTACCAGTCTAATCCCTGGTCAGCAGTAGTACCAGTCTAATCCATGGTCAGCAGTAGTACCAGTCTAATCCCTATGGGCCCTGGTCAGCAGTAGTACCAGTCTAATCCCTGGTCAGCAGTAGTACCAGCCTAATCCCTATGGGCCCTGGTCAGCAGTAGTACCAATCTAATCCCTGGTCAGCAGTAGTACCAGTCTAATCCATGGTCAGCAGTAGTACCAGTCTAATCCCTATGGGCCCTGGTCAGCAGTAGTACCAGTCTAATCCTGGTCAGCAGTAGTACCAGCCTAATCCCTATGGGCCCTGGTCAGCAGTAGTACCAGTCTAATCTCTATGGGCCATGGTCAGCAGTAGTACCAGTCTAATCCCTATGGGCCCTGGTCAGCAGTAGTACCAGTCTAATCCCTATGGGCCCTGGTCAGCAGTAGTACCAGTCTAATCCCTGGTCAGCAGTAGTACCAGTCTAATCCCTATGGGCCCTGGTCAGCAGTAGTACCAGTCTAATCCCTATGGGCCCTGGTCAGCAGTAGTACCAGTCTAATCCCTGGTCAGCAGTAGTACCAGTCTAATCTCTATGGGCCCTGGTCAGCAGTAGTACCAGTCTAATCCCTATGGGCCCTGGTCAGCAGTAGTACCAGTCTAATCCCTGGTCAGCAGTAGTACCAGTCTAATCCCTATGGGCCCTGGTCAGCAGTAGTACCAGTCTAATCCCTATGGGCCCTGGTCAACAGTAGTACCAGTCTAATCCCTGGTCAGCAGTAGTACCAGTCTAATCCCTGGTCAGCAGTAGTGCCAGTCTAATCCCTATGGGCCCTGGTCAGCAGTAGTACCAGTCTAATCCCTGGTCCAGTAGTACCAGTCTAATCCCTGGTCAGCAGTAGTACCAGTCTAATCCCTGGTCAGCAGTAGTACCAGTCTAATCCCTGGTCCAGTAGTACCAGTCTAATCCCTGGTCAGCAGTAGTGCCAGTCTAATCCCTGGTCAGCAGTAGTACCAGTCTAATCCCTGGTCCAGTAGTACCAGTCGAATCCCTGGTCAGCAGTAGTACCAGTCTAATCCCTGGTCCAGTAGTACCAGTCTAATCCCTGGTCAGCAGTAGTACCAGTCTAATCCCTGGTCCAGTAGTACCAGTCTAATCCCTATGGGCCCTGGTCAGCAGTAGTAACAGTCTAATCCCTGGTCCAGTAGTACCAGTCTAATCCCTGGTCAGCAGTAGTACCAGTCTAATCCCTGGTCCAGTAGTACCAGTCTAATCCCTGGTCAGCAGTAGTACCAGTCTAATCCCTATGGGCCCTGGTCAGCAGTAGTACCAGTCTAATCTCTATGGGCCCTGGTCAGCAGTAGTACCAGTCTAATCCCTATGGGCCCTGGTCAGCAGTAGTACCAGTCTATTCCTGGTCAGCAGTAGTACCAGTCTAATCCCTGGTCCAGTAGTACCAGTCTAATCCCTGGTCCAGTAGTACCAGTCTAATCCCTGGTCCAGTAGTACCAGTCTAATCCCTGGTCCAGTAGTACCAGTCTAATCCCTGGCCCAGTAGTAGTACCAGTCTAATCCCTGGTCCAGTAGTAGTACCAGTCTAATCCCTGGTCCAGTAGTACCAGTCTAATCCCTGGTCCAGTAGTACCAGTCTAATCCCTGGAACAGTAGTACCAGTCTAATCCCTATGGGCCCTGGTCAGCAGTAGTACCAGTCTAATCCCTGGTCCAGTAGTACCAGTCTAATCCCTGGTCCAGTAGTACCAGTCTAATCCCTGGAACAGTAGTACCAGTCTAATCCCTATGGGCCCTGGTCAGCAGTAGTACCAGTCTAATCCCTGGTCCAGTAGTACCAGTCTAATCCCTGGTCCAGTAGTACCAGTCTAATCCCTGGTCAGCAGTAGTACCAGTCTAATCCCTGGTCCAGTAGTACCAGTCTAATCCCTGGTCCAGTAGTACCAGTCTAATCCCTGGAACAGTAGTACCAGTCTAATCCCTATGGGCCCTGGTCAGCAGTAGTACCAGTCTAATCCCTGGTCCAGTAGTACCAGTCTAATCCCTGGTCCAGTAGTACCAGTCTAATCCCTGGTCAGCAGTAGTACCAGTCTAATCCCTGGTCCAGTAGTACCAGTCTAATCCCTATGGGCCCTGGTCAGCAGTAGTACCAGTCTAATCCCTGGTCCAGTAGTACCAGTCTAATCCCTGGTCCAGTACACTACATAATGAATAGGATGCCATTTTGGACAATAACCAGAAAACCCATTGTTAAATTGAGCCGACTCTCCATTCAGTGGCACAAAGAGTTTATCCAAACTAGTCAATATTTTTTCACTGAAAACATAAACCCCTTTTTTCAGGCATACAACACCTTGTAAATGTGTAGCGTTAATATATTGGGCAAAACCTCTTCTGAATATTGTTCAAATGATCCGAGAATATTGTTCTGAGAGCTCATAAAGTCAGCCAAGCAATACTTTGTTGAACAATTTCTCTACATATTGCTCTCTCTCACTTTCCTCTCCCTCTCTCCCTCTCTCTCTCTCTCTCTCTCTCTCTCTCTCTCTCTCTCTCTTTCTCTCTCTAATTCTAATTCAATTCAATGGCTTTATTGGCATGGGAAACATGTGTTAGCAAGTGAGGTAGATAATATATAAAGTGAAATAAACAATAAAAGTTAACAGTAAACATTACACATACAGAAGTTTCAAAACAATAAAGACATTACACATGTCATATTATATATATACAGTGTTTTTACAATGTACAAATGGTTAAAGGACACAAGATAAAATAAATAAGCATAAATATTGGTTGTATTTACAATGGTGTGTGTTCTTCACTGGTTGTTCTTTTCCGTGGCAACAGGTCACAAATCTTGCTGCTGTGATGGCACACTGTGGAATTTCACCCAGTAGATATGGGAGTTTTTCAAAATTGACTTTTTTCTTATAAGACTTTTGTGGATCTGTGTAATCTGAGGGAAATGTAGTCTTCTAATATGGTCATACATTGGGCAGGAGGTTAGGAAGTGCAGCTCAGTTTCCACCTCATTTTGTGGGCAGTGAGCACATAGCCTGTCTTCTTCTGAGAGCTATGTTCGCTCGCGGCCTTTTCTCAATAGCAAGGCAATGCTCATGAGTCTGTACATAGTCAAAGCTTTCCCTTAATTTTGGGTCAGTCACAGTGGTCAGGTATTCTGCCGCTGTGTCCTCTCTGTTTAGGGCCAAATAGCATTCTCGTTTGCTCTGTTTTTTTGTTAATTCTTTCCAATGTGTCAAGTAATTATCTTTTTGTTTTCTCATGATTTGGTTGGGTCTAATTGTGCTGCTGTCCTGGGGCTCTGTAGGTTGTGTTTGTGAACAAAGCCCCAGGACCAGCTTGCTTAGGGGACTCTTCTCCAGGCTCATCTCTCTGTAGGTGATGGCTTTGTTATGGAAGGTTTGGGAATCGCTTACTTTTAGGTGGTTATAGAATTTAACAGCTCTTTTCTGGATTTTGATCATTAGTGGGTATCGGCCTAATTCTGCTCTGCTTGCATTATTTGGTGTTCTACACTGTACACGGGGGATATTTTTGCAGAATTCTGCGTGCAGAGTCTCAATTTGGTGTTTGTCCCATTTTGGTAAGTCTTGGTTGGTGAGCGGACCCCAGACCTCACAACCATAAAGGGCAATGGGCTCTATGACTGATTCAAGTATTTTTAGCTAAATCCTAATTGGTATGTTGAAATGTATGTTCTTTTTGATGGCATAGAATGCCCTTCTTGCCTTGTCTCTCAGATCGTTCACAGCTTTGTGGAAGTTACCTGTGGCGCTGATGTTTAGGCCAAGGTATGAATAGTTTTTTGTGTGCTCTAGGGCAACAGTGTCTAGATGGAATTTGTATTTGTGGTCCTGGTGACTGGACCTTTTTGGTACACCATTATTTTGGTCTTACTGAGATTTACTGTAATTTACTGTCTCTCTCTCTCTCTGTCTGTGTCTCTGTCTGTGTCTCTGTCTGTCTCCCTCTCTGTCTGTCTCTGTGTCTCTCTCTGTCTGTCTCTGTGTCTCTCTCTGTCTGTCTCTGTGTCTCTCTCTGTCTGTGTCTCTGTCTGTCTCCCTCTCTGTCTGTCTCTGTCTGACTCTCTATATCTTTGTCCCTGTCTGTCTGCATGTCTGTCTATCTGTCTGTCTGTCTGTCTGTCTGTCTGGCTCTCTCTCTCTATGTCTCTCTCTCTATGTCTCTCTCTCTCTGTCTCAGTCTGTCTCTCAACAACAGCACTGAAGTAGAATGTGGATTTATTTGTATCAGACTCATAAAAGAAAAGACCAAATACATGTTCTACATATTATGGCTCAGAGACTTTCACTAACGGAGCCATCTCCATGGCAACCCCGCTGTTCCTAGTAGTCGAATCTTTAATGAAAAAGGTAATGAGACAAAACACAACGTCCCCAACTTCATTACAGCAGAAAAGATTCAGGTCGGGAGAGACAGGCTGGCTGTTGATTGGCTGGAGCAGAGAGCAAGAAAAGATTCAGATCGGGAGAGACAGGCTGGCTGTTGATTGGCTGGAGCAGAGAGCAAGAAAAGATTCAGATCGGGAAAGGCGGGCTGGCTGTTGATTGGCTGGAGCAGAGAGCAAGAAAAGATTCAGGTCGGGAGAGGCGGGCTGGCTGTTGATTGGCTGGAGCAGAGAGCAAGAAAAGATTCAGATCGGGAGAGACAGGCTGGCTGTTGATTGGCTGGAGCAGAGAGCAAGAAAAGATTCAGATCGGGAGAGACAGGCTGGCTGTTGATTGGCTGGAGCAGAGAGCAAGAAAAGATTCAGATCGGGAGAGACAGGCTGGCTGTTGATTGGCTGGAGCAGAGAGCGAGAAAAGATTCAGATCGGGAGAGACAGGCTGGCTGTTGATTGGCTGGAGCAGAGAGCAAGAAAAGATTCCGATCGGGAGAGACAGGCTGGCTGTTGATTGGCTGGAGCAGAGAGCAGAAAAGATTCAGATCGGGAGAGACAGGCTGGCTGTTGATTGGCTGGAGCAGAGAGCGAGAAAGATGAAGGGATGAGATGGGTCCAGGTTTGTTATCAGGTGTTCTACACAGTCTTCAACCTTTCTGTTTGTGTCCTGGTTTAAAGACAAGGAGGTGATACACAGACCTTTGATAATATGACTATAAAAAAGAGGTAGAATTGAACCATCCAGTTGTATTCAGAGATCCAGTGTGGGTAGGTCTACAGAGATGTATTCAGAGTACCAGAGTGGGTAGGTCTACAGAGATGTATTCAGAGTGGGTAGGTCTACAGAGATGTATTCAGAGTCCCAGAGTGGGCAGGTCTAGAGAGAGAGAGAGAGAGAGAGAGAGAGAGAGAGAGAGAGAGAGAGAGAGAGAGAGAGAGAGAGAGAGACAGAGAGAGACAGAGACAGAGAGAGAGAGAGAGAGAGAGAGAGAGAGAGAGACAGACAGAGAGAGAGAGAGAGAGAGAGAGAGAGACAGAGACAGAGACAGAGAGAGAGAGAGAGAGAGAGAGAGAGAGAGAGAGAGAGAGAGAGAGAGAGACAGAGACAGAGAGAGAGAGAGAGAGAGAGAGAGAGAGAGAGAGAGACAGAGAGATAGAGAGAGAGAAACAGCTGACCTGACAAACAGCAATAAACTCAATTCTTAAAGCTTGGCTGGGATTCAGAGAACTGTGGGCTCCCCTCCTCCCATCTGCTGTGATTGACTGTTGCATGTGGTTCTATCCTGTAATTATCTCACCACTTGTAGCGCTGCTGGTCGCTGCGAACCAACGTTTCAATGAAAAACAGCAGCGCATCTTCAAAGAACACAGAGGTGTGTTAGTGTTGTCAGGCTAGTGTCCCCGAGGCCTCTCACGGATCTGTTGCTTTACTCAATACCCTACTTCATATGACAACAGTAACACACACACACACGCGCACGCACGCACGCACACACACACACACAGCCAACCCGTGAATAATGTAGGGATTAATCAGGCCAAGGGTTCCAAAGCCCATGAAACAAAGAAAAAGGGAGGAATAGGTACCTCCTAATTAACGGGTTCTGATTATTGGTGCCCAAGGCCCGGAGGAAAAGGTACCTCGTAATTAACAGGTTCTGATTATTGGTGCTCAAGGTCCAAAGGAAAAGGTGCCTCCTAATTAACGGGTTCTGATTATTGGTGCCCAAGGCCCGGAGGAAAAGGTACCTCCAAATTCAGAGGTTCTGGTTATTGGTGCCAAGGTCCAAAGGAGCCTCCTAATTCAGAGGTTCTGGTTATTGGTGCCAAGGTCCAAAGGAGCCTCCTATTTCAGAGGTTCTGATTATTGGTGCCCAAGGTCCAAAGAGAGAAACTGACTGAACATGTACCTTCTCTGGTCCTAGAGATGCAACACACCAGGCTGAAAACATAGAGAGGAGATTTTAGACTCTGACCAACACGTTGAGGCCCACGTACAAAATGTGACCAGATCAGCTTCATATTGCCAACGTGTGTCCGTTTCTCTGCCAGGCCAACACTGAGAGACTAATGCATGCTGTTAGTACTATCAGGCTTGATTACTGCAATGCTCTCCTGTGTGTTGACCCGGACCAGACAGAACCAATAGCATCTAGAAGTATGAATGATGAAGCCTGTGTATTGACCCGGACCAGACAGAACCAATACCATCTAGAAGTATGAATGATGCAGCCTGTGTGTTGACCCGGACCAGACAGAACCAATAGCATCTAGAAGTATGAATGATGAAGCCTGTGTATTGACCCGGACCAGACAGAACCAATACCATCTAGAAGTATGAATGATGCAGCCTGTGTGTTGACCCGGGACCAGACAGAACCAATACCATCTTGAAGTATGAATGATGCAGCCCGTGTGTTGTCCCAGACCAGACAGAACCAATACCCTCTAGAAGTATGAATGATGCAGCCTGTGTGTTGACCCAGACCAGACAGAACCAATACCCTCTAGAAGTATGAATGATGCAGCCTGTGTGTTGACCCGGACCAGACAGAACCAATATCATCTAGAAGTCCCTGCCTTGCCCTGTTAGTTTATTGATTGTTAAAGTACTTTGTGGACCCAGATTACTTGGTTCCATGTACTGTGAGACGTGCCTGGTCCGTCCCTCTTCTGTCCCTGGTCTATTAGACGTTCCAATGGTCAGAACCAAAAACGTTTAGTAAGGGGCCTTCAGCCACTATGGTCCTGGCCTGGTGAGACTGCTATGGTCCTGTCCTGGTGAGACTGCTATGGTCCTGGCCTGGTGAGACTGCCTTCAGCCACTATGGTCCTGGCCTGGTGAGACTGCTATGGTCCTGGCCTGGTGAGACTGCCTTCAATCACTATGGTCCTGGCCTGGTGAGACTGCTATGATCCTGGCCTGGTGAGACTGCTATGGTCCTGGCCTGGTGAGACTGCCTTCAGCCACTATGGTCCTGGCCTGGTGAGACTGCTATGGTCCTGGCCTGGTGAGACTGCTATGGTCCTGGCCTGGTGAGACTGCCTTCAATCACTAGGGTCCTGGCCTGGTGAGAC
>NW_027009397.1:0-27500 GCF_036934945.1 Oncorhynchus masou masou | reverse complement strand
GAACGGCGATCCCTACGTGCTTCTAACAATGGTCAACAGTAGTAGAGACAGAGAGATGAACACGGATGAACGGCGATCCCTACGTGCTTCTAACAATGGTCAACAGTAGTAGAGACAGAGAGATGAACACGGATGAACGGCGATCCCTACGTGCTTCTAACAATGGTCAACAGTAGTAGAGACAGAGAGATGAACACGGATGAACGGCGATCCCTACGTGCTTCTAACAATGGTCAACAGTAGTAGAGACAGAGAGATGAACACGGATGAACGGCGATCCCTAAGTGCTTCTAACAATGGTCAACAGTAGTAGAGACAGAGAGATGAACACGGATGAACGGCGATCCCTACGTGCTTCTAACAATGGTCAACAGTAGTAGAGACAGAGAGATGAACACGGATGAACGGTGATCCCTACGTGCTTCTAACAATGGTCAACAGTAGTAGAGACAGAGAGATGAACACGGATGAACGGCGATCCCTACGTGCTTCTAACAATGGTCAACAGTAGTAGAGACAGAGAGATGAACACGGATGAACGGCGATCCCTACGTGCTTCTAACAATGGTCAACAGTAGTAGAGACAGAGAGATGAACACGGATGAACGGCGATCCTACGTGCTTCTAACAATGGTCAACAGTAGTAGAGACAGAGAGATGAACACGGATGAACGGTGATCCCTACGTGCTTCTAACAATGGTCAACAGTAGTAGAGACAGAGAGATGAACACGGATGAACGGCGATCCCTCGTGCTTCTAACAATGGTCAACAGTAGTAGAGACAGAGAGATGAACACGGATGAACGGCGATCCCTACGTGCTTCTAACAATGGTCAACAGTAGTAGAGACAGAGAGATGAACACGGATGAACGGAACGATCCTACGTGCTTCTAACAATGGTCAACAGTAGTAGAGACAGAGAGATGAACACGGATGAACGGCGATCCCTACGTGCTTCTAACAATGGTCAACAGTAGTAGAGACAGAGAGATGAACACGGATGAACGGCGATCCCTACGTGCTTCTAACAATGGTCAACAGTAGTAGAGACAGAGAGATGAACACGGATGAACGGTGATCCCTACGTGCTTCTAACAATGGTCAACAGTAGTAGAGACAGAGAGATGAACACGGATGAACGGCGATCCTACGTGCTTCTAACAATGGTCAACAGTAGTAGAGACAGAGAGATGAACACGGATGAACGCGATCCCTACGTGCTTCTAACAATGGTCAACAGTAGTAGAGACAGAGAGATGAACACGGATGAACGGCCATCCCTACGTGCTTCTAACAATGGTCAACAGTAGTAGAGACAGAGAGATGAACACGGATGAACGGCGATCCCTACGTGCTTCTAACAATGGTCAACAGTAGTAGAGACAGAGAGATGAACACGGATGAACGGCGATCCCTACGTGCTTCTAACAATGGTCAACAGTAGTAGAGACAGAGAGATGAACACGGATGAACGGCGATCCCACGTGGTTCTAACAATGGTCAACAGTAGTAGAGACAGAGAGATGAACACGGATGAACGGTGATCCCTACGTGCTTCTAACAATGGTCAACAGTAGTAGAGACAGAGAGATGAACACGGATGAACGGTGATCCCTACGTGCTTCTAACAATGGTCAACAGTAGTAGAGACAGAGAGATGAACACGGATGAACGGCGATCCCTACGTGCTTCTAACAATGGTCAACAGTAGTAGAGACAGAGAGATGAACACGGATGAACGGCGATCCCACAAGTGCTTCTAACAATGGTCAACAGTAGTAGAGACAGAGAGATGAACACGGATGAACGGCGATCCCTACGTGCTTCTAACAATGGTCAACAGTAGTAGAGACAGAGAGATGAACACGATGAACGGCGATCCCTACGTGCTTCTAACAATGGTCAACAGTAGTAGAGACAGAGAGATGAACACGGATGAACGGCGATCCCTACGGTGCTTCTAACAATGGTCAACAGTAGTAGAGACAGAGAGATGAACACGGATGAACGGCGATCCCTACGTGCTTCTAACAATGGTCAACAGTAGTAGAGACAGAGAGATGAACACGGATGAACGGCGATCCCTACGTGCTTCTAACAATGGTCAACAGTAGTAGAGACAGAGAGATGAACACGGATGAACGGCGATCCCTACGTGCTTCTAACAATGGTCAACAGTAGTAGAGACAGAGAGATGAACACGGATGAACGGCGATCCCTACGTGCTTCTAACAATGGTCAACAGTAGTAGAGACAGAGAGATGAACACGGATGAACGGCGATCCCTAAGTGCTTCTAACAATGGTCAACAGTAGTAGAGACAGAGAGATGAACACGGATGAACGGCGATCCCTACGTGCTTCTAACAATGGTCAACAGTAGTAGAGACAGAGAGATGAACACGGATGAACGGCGATCCCTACGTGCTTCTAACAATGGTCAACAGTAGTAGAGACAGAGAGATGAACACGGATGAACGGCGATCCCTACGTGCTTCTAACAATGGTCAACAGTAGTAGAGACAGAGAGATGAACACGGATGAACGGCATCCCTACGTGCTTCTAACAATGGTCAACAGTAGTAGAGACAGAGAGATGAACACGGATGAACGGCGATCCCTACGTGCTTCTAACAATGGTCAACAGTAGTAGAGACAGAGAGATGAACACGGATGAACGGCATCCCTCACGTGCTTCTAACAATGGTCAACAGTAGTAGAGACAGAGAGATGAACACGGATGAACGGCGATCCCTACGTGCTTCTAACAATGGTCAACAGTAGTAGAGACAGAGAGATGAACACGGATGAACGGCGATCCCTACGTGCTTCTAACAATGGTCAACAGTAGTAGAGACAGAGAGATGAACACGGATGAACGGCGATCCCTACGTGCTTCTAACAATGGTCAACAGTAGTAGAGACAGAGAGATGAACACGGATGAACGGCGATCCCTACGTGCTTCTAACAATGGTCAACAGTAGTAGAGACAGAGAGATGAACACGGATGAACGGCGATCCCTACGTGCTTCTAACTCCTGAGTACAGCGGGCAAATCTTCGGTTGTATCACAAATGGAGCCCTATTCCCTATATAGTGCATATTCTGGACCAGTACCCATAGGGCTCTGGTCAACAGTATAGGGAATAGGGCTCTGGTCAACAGTAGTGTTCTATATAGGGAATAGGGCTCTGGTCAACAGTAGTGTTCTATATAGGGAATAGGGCCCTGTATATAGGGAATAGGGCCCTGGTCAACAGTAGTGTTCTATATAGGGAATAGGGCCCTGGTCAACAGTAGTGTTCTATATAGGGAATAGGCTCCGGTCAACAGTAGTGTTCTATATAGGGAATAGGGCCCTGGTCAACAGTAGTGTTCTATATAGGGAATAGGGCTCTGGTCAACAGTAGTGTTCTATATAGGGAATAGGGCTCTGGTCAACAGTAGTGTTCTATATAGGGAATAGGGCTCTGGTCAACAGTAGTGTTCTATATAGGGAATAGGGCTTTCCTGGTCAACAGTAGTGTTCTATATAGGTAATAGGGCTCTGGTCAACAGTAGTGTTCTAATAGGGAATAGGGCTCTGGTCAACAGTAGTGTTCTATATAGGGAATAGGGCTCTGGTCAACAGTAGTGTTCTATATAGGGAATAGGGCTCTGGTCAACAGTAGTGTTCTATATAGGGAATAGGGCTCTGGTCAACAGTAGTGTTCTATATAGGGAATAGGGCTCTGGTCAACAGTAGTGTTCTATATAGGGAATAGGGCCCTGGACAACAGTGTTCTATATAGGGAATAGGGCTCTGTGGAGGTGTTTACCTGTTCAGACACACTACACCCCCTTGACACCCAGTGGAGGTGTTTTGCCTGTTCAGACACACTACACCCCTTGACACCCAGTGGAGGTGTTTACCTGTTCAGACACACTACACCCCCGATCAACCAACGGTGTTATGCCACATTAATCGACAGTGCCGTTGCTGACAGGTAAATACCATCCTGGCGTTTTAAGATGGGGTGTACCTATCAGTAACATCTAATCAGGGAACACCCCCTTTTACAACAGCTGGCGTCAACTGACCAGCGCAGGTGGAATTTTCCCGTCATCATCCGTAATACAACGTCTTGTAGGTTAAGCTGCTACGCAGTATTTTTTATATTTAAAAAAAAAAATATCTAACTTGGTAAGTCAGTTAAGAACACATTCTGATTTTCAATGACGGCCTACCGGGGACCAGTGGGTTAACTGCCTGTACAGGAGCAGAACGACAGATTTGTACCTTGTCAGCTCAGGGATTTGAACTTTTAACCTTCCGGTTACTAGTCCAACGCCCTAACCACTAGGCTACAGGCCGTGATTGGGATTGGGAGTCCCATAGAGTGGCGCGCAATTTGCCCAGCGTCGTTCGGGTTTTGTCCAGTGTCGGTCCGTCAATGTAAATAAGAATTTGTTCTTTAACCGACTTGCCGAGTTTAAATAAAGGTTCAAGTGCACCGTATCCCACAGGTATAAGTTGTAAAACAAATTATTTTTAAAACGCATTTGGAATGGGTCTATAGAATCTATAATGCATATAACATTGGCGATAACAGTATGTTGTTTCCGCTATCAGGATAGCGGATCCGTAAGTAGGTTTTCAATTGCTCTATTCCTCTGGTGAAGTAACGTCTCGACCTGATTCATACCATGTGTTGACACTGCCCCCTGCTGGTCAGTCCAGAACATTCATCCATTTGGTTGAAGCTGTCAAGCGGCCAAGACTGAGGGAACAGCAAATACAATTTGGTTTCCTCCTTCTGCTTCTCTGACTGGAAAGAGAGAAACTGTCTTCCGGTCAGAAGAGAGTTGTATGTGATGTGTGCGTGTGCGTGTGTGTGTGTGTGTGTGTGTGTGTGTGTGTGTGTGTGTGTGTGTGTCTGTGGGTGCTTTGTGTGTGCTTTGTGTGTGCGCTTTGTGTGTGTGCTCTTTGTGTGTGTGTGTGTGTGTGTGTGTGTGTGTGTGTGTGTGTGTGTGTGTGTGTGTGTGTGTGTGTGTGTGTGTGTGTGTGTGTGTGTGTGTTTGTGTGTGTGTGTGTGTGTGTGCTTTGTGTGTGCTTTGTGTGTGTGTGCGCTTTGTGTGTGTGTGTGTGTGCTTTGTGTGTGTGTGTGTGCGTGTCTCTTTGTGTGTGTGTGTGTGTGTGTGTGTGTGTGTGTGTGTGTGTGTGTGTGAGTGTGTGTGTGTATATGATGCGTGCGTGCGTGTGTGCGTGCGTGCGTGTGTGTGTGTCTGTGTGTGTGTGTGCGTGCGTGTGTGTGTGTGTGTTGTATCATAATAGCGTCGGAACGGAGCGAATGGAATGGTATCAAACGCATGGGAACCGTGGAAACCAGGTGTGTGATGTATTTGATGCCGTTCCTCTGATTCCTGCTCCGTTACCACGAGCCCCTCCTTCCAAATGAAGGTGACAACAACCGTCCGCGGGGTTCTGTGAGTGAGTGTGTGTGTGTGTGTGTGTGTGTGTGTGTGTGTGTGTGTGTGTGTGTGTGTGTGTGTGTGTGTGTGTGTGTGTGTGTGTGTGTGTGTGTGTGTGTGTGTGTTTTACTTCCGAAAAAGTCTGGTGATTTCACAAAAACAAAGCTGTTTGTGTGTGTGTGTGTGTGTGTGTGTGTGTGTGTGTGTGTGTGTGTGTGTGTTTATTTATAGATCACAAAGCACCACCACACATTGAGTCAGGAAATAAACATATTCTCAACAGCAAAAAATATATTAATAAGTGAATTGATTTGTATGCTGGTTGAAAGCGGGAAATCGTTTTCCAGACACAGGGCTCCAATTACCATGCCAGTACGTAACTCTCTCCCTCTCTCTCTCGCTCTCTCTCTCTCTCTTCTACTCCAATTGCCATGCCAGTACGTAACTCTCTCCCTCTCTCTCTCTCTTCTACTCCAATTACCATGCCAGTACGTAACTCTCTCCCTCTCTCTCTCGCTCTCTCTCTCTCTCTTCTACTCCAATTGCCATGCCAGTACATAACTCTCTCCCTCTCTCTCTCTCTTCTACTCCAATTACCATGCCAGTACGTAACTCTCTCCCTCTCTCTCTCTCTTCTACTCCAATTACCATGCCAGTACGTAACTCTCTCCCTCTCTCTCTCTCTTCTACTCCAATTACCATGCCAGTACGTAACTCTCTCCCTCTCTCTCTCTCTCTCTCTCTCTCTCTCTCTCTTCTACTCCAATTACCATGCCAGTAAGTAACTCTCTCCCTCTCCTTTCTCTCTCTCTCTTCTACTCCAATTACCATGCCAGTACGTAACTCTCTCCTCTCTCCCTCTCTCTAGGCAACCATAGACATTCAAAACTACCTAGAAAGGAAACAGCCCCATAAACATACAAAACCCCTAGACCCGACAAAACACATAAATCCCCATGTCACACCTGACCTAACCAAAATAATAAAGAAAACAAGGATAACTAAGGCCAGGGCGTGACAACCACACTATCTACCAAGAGAGTTCTCATCTATATTATTCATAGCCATCTAGTTACCACCACAAACCGGTGCACTAATACCGCAATCAATGAGCTGTATACAGCCATAAGCAAGCAGGAAGACGCTCAACCAGAGGCGGTGCTCCTAGTGCTAGGTAAAGCCCCGCCTTATCTTAGCTCACTGGTCACCATAGCAGCACCCACCCGTAGCACACGCTCCAGCAGGTATATTTCACTGGTCACCCCGAAAGCCTGTTCTCTGCTGCCAATGACTGGAACAGATTGCAAAAATCACTGAAGCTGGAGACTCATATCTCCCTCACTAACTTTAAGCCTCAGCTGTCAGAGCAGCTCTCAGATCACTGCACCTGTACACAGCCCATCTGTAAATTGCCCACCCAACTACCTCATCCCCATATTGTTATTATTATTATTGTTTGCTCCTTTGCACCCCCAGTATCTCTACTTGCACATTCATCTTCTGCACATCTATCACTCCAGTGTTTAATTGCTATATTGTAATTACTTCGCCAATACGGCCTATTTATTTCCCTGACCTCCCTAATCTTACCTCATTTGCACACTGTGTCAAATTGTGTTCTATTGTGTTATTGACTGTATGTTTGTTAATTCCACGTGTAACTCTGTGTCGTTTGTGTTGCACTGCTTTGCTTTATCTTGGCCAGGTCGCAGTTGTAAATGAGAACTTGTTCTCAACTGGCCTACCTGGTTTTAAATAAAGGTTAAATAAAAATAAATAATAATGTAATGAATACAACCACCATTAAGGGGTTACAACGTTTTTTTGAGGTTTGCCAACTTCTACCGCCGTTTCATCAAGAACTTGAGCTCTATAGCCTCTCCTCTCCTTAAGGCTGGTCTCCATAAGTTGGGGTGGAGTCCTGCAGCCGATGGAGATTTCCACCTACTGAAGGTGATTTTTCCGCCCTGTTGCTCAAACACCCAGATCCTACCGTTCCTTATGGAGGTGGACTCTTCAGAAGTGGTTGATGGGGGGCTGTCCTGTCCCAGCGACAAGGTAATCCACAGAGATCTGTTGGCATTAGAGGAGTGGAGACATTGGCTGGAGGGCACCAAGGACCCATTTGTCATCCACACCGACTGTCGGAACCTGGAGTACATACGGACAGCGAGGCGGCTGAACACCAAGCAAGGTGGGCCCTTTTATCACTAGATTTGACATCACTCTGACATATCGCCCAAGTTCTAAAAACACCAAAGCCGATGCTCTGTCCCATCGCCACGATTCAGGAGTGGTTCCTGCCCTGAGTGCACCCATAATTCCTCACTCTCGAGTCGTAACCCCTGTGCTCTGGGACGTAGATGTGGACATTCGCCAGGCCCTGGAGAGGAACCCACACCTGCTACCTGTCCTCCTGAGCACACAGGCGTTCCCACGGGGATAAAGGATTGGCTGCTGACCTGGCTGCTGACCTGGGCTGACCTGGCTGCTGACCTGGCTGCTGACCTGGCTGCTGACCTGGCTGCTGACCTGGCTGCTGACCTGGCTGCTGACCTGGGTGCTGACCTGGCTGCTGACCTGGGTGCTGACCTGGCTGCTGACCTGGCTGCTGACCTGGCTGCTGACCTGGGTGCTGACCTGGCTGCTGACCTGGCTGCTGACCTGGGTGCTGACCTGGCTGCTGACCTGGCTGCTGACCTGGCTGCTGACCTGGCTGCTGACCTGGGTGCTGACCTGGCTGCTGACCTGGCTGCTGACCTGGGTGCTGACCTGGCTGCTGACCTGGGTGCTGACCTGGCTGCTGACCTGGCTGCTGACCTGGCTGCTGACCTGGCTGCTGACCTGGGTGCTGACCTGGGTGCTGACCTGGGTGCTGACCTGGCTGCTGACCTGGCTGCTGACCTGGCTGCTGACCTGGGTGCTGACCTGGCTGCTGACCTGGCTGCTGACCTGGGTGCTGACCTGGGTGCTGACCTGGCTGCTGACCTGGGTGCTGACCTGGCTGCTGACCTGGCTGCTGACCTGGGTGCTGACCTGGCTGCTGACCTGGCTGCTGACCTGGCTGCTGACCTGGGTGCTGACCTGGCTGCTGACCTGGCTGCTGACCTGGCTGCTGACCTGGGTGCTGACCTGGCTGCTGACCTGGGTGCTGACCTGGCTGCTGACCTGGGTGCTGACCTGGCTGCTGACCTGGCTGCTGACCTGGGTGCTGACCTGGCTGCTGACCTGGGTGCTGACCTGGCTGCTGACCTGGCTGCTGACCTGGCTGCTGACCTGGCTGCTGACCTGGGTGCTGACCTGGGTGCTGACCTGGCTGCTGACCTGGGTGCTGGACATCCAGGTATCACCCACACTATTCAATCCCCGGAAAGTACTGGTGGCCCACCTTGGAGCAGGACGTCACTCGCTACATCAACTCCTGTTTGGTATGTGCCCAAACTAAATCTCCCCAACATGCTCCAGCAGGGAAACTCCTTCCGTGCCTCAGCTTCCCCTGGTCTCATCTGTCCATTGATTTTGTCACTGATGTCCCCTCCTCTGATGGTTTCACCACCCTTTTGGTGAATAGATTCTCTAAATCCTGCCGTTTTATCCCTCTCTGGTCTCCCAGGTCGCCGAGGCACTGTTCCAGCAGGTCTTCCGGCACTATGTCCTTCCGGAGGACATCGTCTCCAATCGTGACTCCCAAATCACGTTATGGAGAAGCTGGGAGTCACGGTCAGCCTCACTTCCGGGTACCGTTCTCAGTCTAATGGGCAGATGGAGAAGATAAACCAGGATCTGAGAGGTCCCTGAGGAGTCACTGCCAGGACTGGCAAGGGGGAGTGGGCCCGATTCATTCCTGGGCGGACTATTCTCAGAAATCATTGCGCAACTCCTCCACCGGACTGACTCCTTCAAGTGTGTTCTGGGCTATCATCCAGCCCAGTCTCTGTGGACCCAGACCAAATCTCCTGCAGTGGACAAGTGATTCAGGCGAGCAGAAGAGGTTTGGAACAATGCCCAAGTGAGGCTCCAGCGTGCTGTCCGCCGCCAGAAGGAGCAAGCAGATCCCCACCGCAGTGAGTTTCCCGTGTTCCATCCTGGAGATCGCATCTGGATCCCCACCAGGAACCTCCCACTCCGCCTGTCCTGTAAGACGCTGAGCCCACAGTTCGTGGGGGCTGTTCAAGGTCCTCCGGAGGGTCAACGAGGATCTCACTCACCATTCACTGCTACGTCTACTCCCACTTACCTCGACTTAGCAGAGTTCCAGTGTCGTGTTGAATAGTCATAGCCAGCTAACTAACATAGCATCTCTCTGTTTGAGCAGGGTGTTTGAGTAGGCTAAATAAGCTAGCTGCATTTGCTAGCTAAGTAAGTGAAACTGAAAAAAATGACTCTCTCTCTCTCTTGATACTTGTTAAAAACTGTTAAACTATTGTCTTTCTCTCTCTTGAACCAGCTTCTCACCACATTTTATGAACTACAGTGCTAGCTAGACGTAGTTTATGCTTTCAGTACTAGATTAATTCTCTGATCCTTTGATTGGGTGGACAACATGTCAGTTCATGCTGCAGAACTATGATAGGTTGGTGGAGGGCATCCGCCAGAAGTTGTCACAGTTACTGTAAGTCTATGGAAGGGGTGAGAACCATGAGCCTCCTAAGTTATGTACTGATGGAACAGTAGTGGAGAGGTAGTAAGTTTTAAGTTCCTCGCGCACACATCACAGACAAACTGAATTGGTCCACCCACACAGACAGCATCGTGAAGAAGGCGCATGGCACCTCTTCAACCTCAGGTTGAAGAAATTGCTTGTGACCAAAAACACTCACAAACTTCTACAGATGCATAATCGAGAGCATCCTGTCGGCTGTATCAACGCCTGGTACGGCAACTGCTCCGCCCACAACCGTAAGGCTCTCCAGAGGGTAGTGAGGTCTGCACAACGATCACCGGGGGCAAACTACCTGCCCTCCAGTACACCTACACCACCCGATGTTACAGGAAGGCCATAAAGATCATCAAGGACATCAACCACCCGAGCCACTGCCTGTTCACCCCGCTATCATCCAGAGGCGAGGTCAGTACAGGTGCACATCAAGCAGGGACCGAGAGACTGAAAAACAGCTTCTATCTCAAGCCCATCAGACTGTTAAAGAGCCACCACTAACTCCAGCCACTTTAATAATGGAATTGATGGGAAATGATGTAAATATATCACTAGCCACTTCAAACAATTCTACTTAATAATAATGTTTACATACCCTACATTATTCATCTCATAAGTATACGTATATACTGTACTCTATATCATCTACTGCATCTTTATGCCACTTTGTTTACATACCTACATTACTCATCTCATATGTATATACTGTACTCGATACCATCTACTGCATCTTGCCTATGCATTCTGTACCATCACTCATTCATATATCCTTATGTACATATTCTTTTTATCCCTTTACACTTGTGTGTATAAGGTAGTAGTTGTGGAATTGTTAGTTAGATTACTCGTTGGTTATTACTGCATTGTTGGAACTAGAAGCACTAGCATTTCGCTAAACTCGCATTAACATCTGCTAACCGTGTATGTGACAAATAAATTTGATTTGAATCAATGTACCCAGAGGAGGACAGAAGCAAGCTGTTCCGGCTACACCATGGTGCTACCCTACAGAGTGCTGTTGAGGCTACTGTAGAGCCATTGCAAAACAGTGTATTTTGATTCGGTTTGCAAAATTCCAGGAACTTTCAATAAATTCCAAGGATTGATTTCACCAATCAATCATTCCAGAATGTGTTCTGTGGTCTTCATAAAATGAAGTCAAGACAACAGCAGCATTTTTTTTTTTTGTGTTTGTTGTTACAAATCTTTAATACGGGAACATGTATCTGACCTCAGTCTAAATAAAACTGCGTTTTCAGAGTTGTTTTTGTCAATTCAATTCAGTCCATATAACACAACTGATTTTATATAAATAAAACTTTTTCAACATAGAAACAATAAGAACATGCCATAAAAGGCATTATTGTCTTCAACGACATATTGTCTAAACTATTACAATATAATATGTTGTGTAAACTATTAAAATATAATATAAAATATAAAAATAAAGGAGAGCCTCACCACTCTAGGAGCTCAGATGCAAAAATGTCCAACGTTTCGACAGCCAAGCCGTCTTCATCAGGGTATAATCACAAACACTGCTGGATGACTCGTTGACATAGTGTCAAAAGACACAGGTGTCTCTCATCGTGGCCATTAAATTAAACTATTAAAATAACAACGTTGTTTTTGAAACAACTAAATATATATTGTGGACATGTACAAGGTTGATAATAGTTAACAATAGTTATCATAATGAATGACATGCGTTGTAGACGAATACATCTTATTACGTAATGGATATGAGTCAGTCTACTGTGAAACCAGTTGTGTACCTCAGGAACTATGTTGTCATGGCTACAGGGCCAGTCTGTACTCCTCGCTCAGTGTCATGTTTAAGAGTTGATACAGTGCCATCCGATCCGGGTCAGGCTCCCCTAATCCCACAGTATCCTCATAGCCCCCACCTCTCATCGGCGACCACCTTCAGGGCTGAGGGTGAACATTGCAAGTATCCTCATAGCCCCCCCTCTCATCGTGGGCCACCTTCAGGGCGAGGGGGTGAACATTACACCAGTATCCTCATAGCCCCCCTCTCATCACGGGCCACCTTCAGGGCGAGGGAGTGAACATTACAGTATCCTCCTAGCCCCCCTCTCATCGGCGGGCCACCTTCAGGGCCGAGGGTGAACATTACACAGTATCCTCCGCCCCCCTCATCGGCAGACCACCTTCCAGGGCTGGGGGTGAACATTACACAGTATCCTCATGGCCCCCCCAACCCCCCTCTCATCGGCGGGCCACCTTTCAGGGCCGAGGGAGTGAACATTACACAGTATCCTCATAGCCCCCCCTCTCCCTCGACGGGCCAACTTCAGGGCTGAGGGTATGAACACCACACAGTATCCTCATAGCCCCCCCTCTCATCGACGGGCCACCTTCCAGGGCTGAGGGGTGAACATTACACAGTATCCTCATGGCCCCCCCCTCTCATCGGCGGGCCACCTTCGGGGCCGAGTGGTGAACATTACACAGTATCCTCATAGCCCCCCTCTCATCGCGGGCCACCTTCCAGGGCTGAGGGGTGAACATTACACAGTATCCTCCTAGCCCCCTCTCATCGACGGGCCACTTTCAGGGCTGAGGGTGAACGTTACAAATGTCAAACCACTGTTTCCTCCACCTTCCTGTGTGGCAGCAGGCCGTTGTGTGGCAGCAGGCCGTTGTGTGGCAGCAGGCCGTTGTGGCATCCAGGCCGTTGCGTGGCAGCGCCGGTCTCCTCCAGCGGTCTCTGCTCCTCCCCACCACCCTCCAGAACTGTGTATCCTTGAACAGGAAGACAGCGTTGTGCGTGTAGGAGAAGTAGGCGGGCGTCTATGCTGCCGCCCGGGTGATCCCAGACGCTACTGCTGGGAACACAGCTGTGATCTTCCTTGGGAAGCCTGGGGACACGCGGGTGGCTGTCACGTCGAACACATACACCTGTTGGAACACATACACCTGTTGGAACACATACACCTGTTGGAACACATACACCTGTTGGAACACATACACCTGTTGGAACACATACACCTGTTGGAACACTTACACCTGTTGGAACACATACACCTGTTGGAACACTTACACCTGTTGGAACACATACACCTGTTGGAACACATACACCTGTTGGAACACATACACCTGTCGGAACACATACACCTGATGGAACACATACACCTGTTGGAACACATACACCTGATGGAACACATTTACCTGTTGGAACACATACACCTGTTGGAACACATTTACCTGTTGGAACACATACACCTGTTGGAACACATACACCTGTTGGAACACATACACCTGTTGGAACACATACACCTGTTGGAACACATTCACCTGTTGGAACACATACACCTGTCGGAACACATACACCTGTTGGAACACATACACCTGTTGGAACACATTCACCTGTCGGAACACATACACCTGTCGGAACACATACACCTGTCGGAACACATACACCTGTTGGAACACATACACCTGTTGGAACACATACACCTGTTGGAACACATACACCTGATGGAACACATTCACCTGTTGGAACACATACACCTGTTGGAACACATACACCTGATGGAACACATACACCTGTTGGAACACATACACCTGTTGGAACACATACACCTGTTGGAACACATTCACCTGTTGGAACACATACACCTGTTGGAACACATACACCTGTTGGAACACATACACCTGTTGGAACACATACACCTGTTGGAACAGATACACCTGTTGGAACACATACACCTGTTGGAACACATACACCTGTTGGAACACATACACCTGTTGGAACAGATACACCTGTTGGAACACATACACCTGTTGGAACACATACACCTGTTGGAACACATTTACCTGTTGGAACAGATACACCTGTTGGAACACATTCACCTGTTGGAACACATACACCTGTTGGAACACATACACCTGTTGGAACACATACACCTGTTGGAACACATACACCTGTTGGAACACATACACCTGTTGGAACACATACACCTGTTGGAACATACACCTGATGGAACACATACACCTGTTGGAAAACATACACTTGTTGGAACACATACACCTGTTGGAACACATACACCTGTTGGAACACATACACCTGTTGGAACACATACACCTGATGGAACACATACACCTGTTGGAAAACATACACTTGTTGGAACACATACACCTGTTGGAACACATACACCTGTTGGAACACATACACCTGTTGGAACATACACCTGTTGGAACACATACACCTGTTGGAACACATTCACCTGTTGGAACACATACACCTGTTGGAACACATACACCTGTTGGAACACATACACCTGTCGGAACACATACACCTGTCGGAACACATACACCTGTCGAACACATACACCTGTTGGAACACATTCACCTGTTGGAACACATACACTTGTTGGAACACATACACCTGTTGGAACACATACACCTGTTGGAACACATACACCTGTTGGAACACATACACCTGTTGGAACACATTCACCTGTTGGAACACATTTACCTGTTGGAACACATACACCTGTTGGAACACATTCACCTGTTGGAACACATACACCTGTTTAGATGACAGGAGGAGGAAATAAACAACCGTTGAAAAATGTAAACGAGGCCGGTGATGAATGTACTAAACAACAAGATGGTACATTTTTATCAGTTTATCAAAACAAAACAACTCCGATGGGGATTTTCTGCGGAACACAATATTTCCACGTGTTTTAACAGCTGATTCAGGCATTTTTTTCCCTTCACTTTTTCCACTTGGATATAATTGGGAAATATTAAAGGAGGAATGTTTAAACTCTGTGGAGAATAATGTAGCCCTTTACTGAACCGTTTTATGGTGTTTTTCTGCTGATCTAACATTTCAAATGTATCAAATCAAACTTTATTTAAAGTGCTTATGAAATCTCTAAACATTTCACATTTAAACAACCGAATCAAGCAGATAAATGAAAAACAAACAGGAAGGAGATTAATAAAGAATATTAAACATAAATCAACAATATGTTAATGACACATGTCAAATTCACAATATGTTAATGACATGGCTAAAACAACAATATGTTAATGACACATAATGTCAAATTCACAATATGTTAATGACATGTCAAATCAACAAAAATTAATGTTAATGACACATGGCTAATCAACAATATGTTAATGACACATGTCAAATTCACAATATGTTAATGACATGTCAAATCAACAAAATGTTAATGACACATGGTTAATCAACAATATGTTAATGACATATGTCAAATCAACAATATGTTAAATAACATGTCAAATCAACAATATGTTAATGACATATGTCAAATCAACCAAATAAAGCAATGACATATAATAAATCAACCAAATCAACCAAATGTTAATGACATATGTCAAATCAACAATATGTTAATGACACATGGTTAATCAACCATATGTTAATGACATATGTCAAATCAACAATATGTTAATGACATCAAATCAACAATATGTTAATGACATATGCACATGTCAAATCAACAATATGTTAATGACTTACATAGGTGCCCATGAAGAAGTAGATGTATGAGTCCTTCTGTCATAGAAGGCTGTCTATGGACTAGTAGACTTATAGGAACCCCTCAGAGATGAGTCTAGGGTGGAGGTGTCCTCGGGGTCCTGTAAACACCTGTCATTGTCATCGTCATACCTCCAGTACTGGGTGCCTAGTGTACACAAGGAGATATTCATACAAATATATTTATTCAACTTCTATATTTTCATAACAGACATAATTTAAAAAACTAAATAACAGAATCAATTAATACAGTCATATGATAAGTCAGGACTACGATTTACAGCCAGAGTTGAGCATCAAGAGGAGACTCAAACCTCCTACAGATGGAAACACAGTAAAGGAGACTCAAGCCTCTAACATATGAGAGAGAGACAAAGACAGAGAGACAGAGACAGAGACAGACCAGACCAGACCAGACCAGACCAGAGACCGACAGACAGACAGACAGACAGACAGAAGACAGACAGACAGACAGACAGACAGACAGACAGACAGACAGACAGGTTTACTCTAGTCAGTTCCATTACCTTTAAAGAAGTAGACAGCATCAGTGTTCCTGTTCCACACGTGAACACATGCGTCTACCCTTGAGGGTATGCCGTGCCAGCCCACCTGAAGAGCCACCGGGTCACCATAGCGAGTTCGGTTGGTCCTGTCCTCATACAGAGGAATGATTCCAACCCTTGCAACTAAGGACCATATGTTACGTGCGTTTTGAAAATGCAGATATTTATCTTATATTTTGGGGAATGTTTATACAACGTAATGAATGAGGTTGTAGATATACTACATTACCAAAAAGTATGTGGACACCTGCAACTCATTACATAATCATGGGCATTAATATTGAGTTGGTCCCTCCTTTGCAGCTCCACTCTCTTCTGGGAAGGCTTTCCACTAGATGTTGGAACATTGCTGCCTGTAGCCTCCCACTCTTCTGGGAAGGCTTTCCACTAGATGTTGGAACATTGCTGCTACAACAGCCTGCTCTTCTGGGAAGGCTTTCCACTAGATGTTGGAACATTGCTGCTGCAACAGCCTCCACTCTTCTGGGAAGGCTTTCCACTAGATGTTGGAACATTGCTGCTATAACAGCCTCCACTCTTCTGGAGAACTTTCCACTAGATGTTGGAACATTGCTGCTTTATAACAGCCTCCACTCTTCTGGGAAGGCTTTCACTAGATGTTGGAACATTAATGCTATAACAGCCTCCACTCTTCTGGAAGGCTTTCCACTAGATGTTGGAACATTGCTGCTATAACAGCCTCCCACTCTTCTGGGAAGGCTTTCCACTAGATCATCTGTTGGAACATTGCTGCTATAACAGCCTCCACTCTTCTGGGAAGGCATTCCACTGAATGTTGGAACATTGCTGCTGCCAGCCTCACTCTTCTAGGGAAGGCGCTCCTTAGATGTTGGTACATTGCTGCTATAACAGCCTCCACTCTTCTAGGAAGGCTTTCCACTAGATGTTGGAACATTGCTGCTAGAACAGTCTCCACTCTTCTGGGGAAGGCTTTCCACTAGATGTTGGAACATTGCTGCTAGAACAGCCTCCACTCTTCTGAAGGCTTTCCACTAGATGTTGGAACATTAATGCTATAACAGCCTCACTCTTCTGGGAAGGCTTTCCACTAGATGTTGGAACATTGCTGCAGGGACTGACTTCCATTCAGCCACAAGAGCATTAGTGAGGTCAGGTACTGATGTTGGGTGAATAGGCCGGCCTACTTGTCCGGCCTTCCAATTCAACCCAAGGTGTTCGATGGGGTTGAGGTCAGGGCAAACCAGTCAACTTCTTCCCCACCGATGTCGACAAACCATTTCTGTATGGACCTCGCTTTGTGCAGTGGCACTGCCATGCTGAAGAACAGAATCAGAAACATTGGAAGAACAGAATCTTCTAGAATGTCATTGTATGCTGTAGCGTTAAGATTTCCGTTCACTGGAGCTAAGGGCCCAAGCCATGAAAGACAGCCCTAGACCAATACCCATCCTCCACCAAGGCACTATGCATTGGGCAGTCGCGTTCTTCTGGCATCCGCCAAACGGGTCGTCCATCGGACTGCCAGATGGTGTAGCGTGATTCATCCCTCCAGAGCAACGCGTTTCCTGTTCCAGAGTCCAATGGCGGCAAACTTTACACCACTCCAGCCCCGAGCTTGCGTTGCATGATGGTCATAGGCTTGTGCGGCTGCTGGTTACATGGAAACCCATTTCATGAAGCTCATGATGAACGGTGTTGTGCTGGCGTTGCTTCCAAGAGGCAGTTTGAAACTTCGGTGTGAGTGTTGAAACCGAGGACAGACGGTTTATCTTGGCTTCGCTGGTCTCGTTCTGTGAGCTTGTGTGGCCTACCGCTTTGACTGAGCCATTGTTGCTCCTAGACGTTTCCACTTCACAATAACAGACCTCCAAGTTTACATGATTCCATATGTGCTATTTCATAGTTTTGATGTCTTCACTATTATTCTACAATATAGAAAACATTTAAATAAAGACAAATCTTGACAAACAGGATGAGTAGGTGTTCTGGAACTTTTACTTATGTATATATATATTTATATTTCAACCTCTTTTCCATACTTTTTATAATGATGATTGAGAGTCCATCTCATTGTTTTCAAAGTACACAAATATATAGTTGTTGGTCTGTAGGAATTAATTGGCTTCACACTCAAAGTCGTTGAAGAGGTGCTGACTAATGGAAAGGTAAACTTTAAGATTGTGATTATTTGTCTGTTTTACCTGTTCTCATAGAGCCAGTACCAGCCGTCCCTCATGAAGTAGGTGTTGAGCCGAATCACCACCTCACCGTACTGGGTTCTCTCCTTCCTGATCCAGTCAAACACTGTATTGAACTGACCCTTACAGCCCCCTAAGGGAAACAGACCAGACACTGTGTTGAACCCATACAGCCCCCTAGAGGGAAACAGACCAGACACTGTGTTGAACCTTACAGCCCCCTAGAGGAAACAGACCAGACACTGTGTTGAACACAGCCCCCTAGGAGGGAAACAGACCAGAGACTGTATTTGAACCTCCCACAGCCCACTAGAGGGAAACAGACCAGACACTGTGTTGAACCTTACAGCCCCCTAGAGGAAACAGACCAGACACTGTGTTGAACCTTACAGCCCCTAGAGGGAAACAGACCAGACACTGTGTTGAACCTTACAGCCCCTAGAGGGAAACAGACCAGACACTGTGTTGAACCTTACAGCCCCCCTAGAGGGAAACAGACCAGACACTGTGTTGAACCTTACAGCCCCCTAGAGGAAACAGACCAGAGACTGTGTTGAACCTTACAGCCCACTAGAGGGAAACAGACCAGACACTGTGTTGAACCTTACAGCCCCCTAGAGGGAAACAGACCAGACACTGTGTTGAACCTTACAGCCCCCTAGAGGGAAACAGACCAGACACTGTGTTAGACCTTACAGCTAGAAACAGACAGACACTGTGTTGAACCTTACAGCCCCCTAGAGAGGAAACAGACCAGACACTGTGTTGAACCTTACAGCCCCCTAGAGGAAACAGACCAGACACTGTGTTGAACCTTACAGCCCCCTAAGAGGAAACAGACCAGACACTGTGTTGAACCTTACAGCCCCCTAGAGGAAACAGACCAGACACTGTGTTGAACACAGCCCCTAGAGGGAAACAGACCAGACACTGTGTTGAACCTTACAGCCCCCTAGAGGGCAGACTAGACACTGTGTTGAACCTTACAGCCCCCTAGAGGGAAACAGACCAGACACTGTGTTGAACCTTACAGCCCCCTAGAGGAAACAGACCAGACACTGTATTTGAACCTTACAGCCCCCTAGAGGGAAACAGACCAGACACTGTGTTGAACATACAGCCCCTAGAGGAAACAGACCAGACACTGTATTTGAACCTTACAGCCCCCTAGAGGGAAACAGACCAGACACTGTGTTTGAACCTTACAGCCCCTAGAGGGAAACAGACCAGACACTGTATTTGAACATACAGCCCCTAGAGGGAAACAGACCAGACACTGTGTTGAACCTTACAGCCCCCTAAGGAAACAGACCAGACACTGTGTTGAACCTTACAGCCCCCCTAGAGGAAACAGACCAGACACTGTATTTGAACCTTACAGCCCCTAGAGGGAAACAGACCAGACACTGTGTTGAACCTTACAGCCCCCTAGAGGGAAACAGACCAGACACTGTATTGAACCTTACAGCCCCTAGGGAAACAGACCAGACACTGTGTTGAACCTTACAGCCCCTAGAGGAAACAGACCAGACACTGTGTTGAACCTTACAGCCCCCTAGAGGGAAACAGACCAGACACTGTGTTGAACACAGCCCCTAGAGAAACAGACCAGACACTGTATTTGAACCTTACAGCCCCTAGAGGAAACAGACCAGGCACTGTGTTGAACCTTACAGCCCCCTAGAAGGAAACAGACCAGACACTGTGTTGAACCTTACAGCCCCTAGAGGAAACAGACCCAGACCAGACAAACAGATGGAAGAGGTTGACAGACAGCAAATGGTAGGTGGACAGGTGTAGGGAGGTAGGTAGACAGGTGTAGGGAGGTAGGTAGACAGGTGTAGGGGAGTGGAGGTAGACAGGTGTAGGGTGGTAGACAGGTGTAGGTAGGTAGGTAGGTAGGTAGGTAGGTAGGTAGGTAGGTAGACAGGTGTAGGTAGGTAGGTGACAGGTAGGTAGGTAGGTGAACAGGTAGGTAGGTAGGTAGACAGGTAGGTAGGTGAACAGGTAGGTAGACAGGTAGGTAGGTAGACAGGTGGAGGTAGACAGGTAGGTAGGTGGGTGGTGGGTGGTGGGTAGGTAGGTGGGTAGGTGAACAGGTGACAGGTGGACAGGTAGACAGGTGACAGGTAGACAGGTGTGGGTAGGTGAACAGGTGTGGTGGTAGACAGGTGTGGTGGGTGGTGGGTGGGTAGGTGGGTGGTGGGTGGGTGGGTGGGTAGGTGGGTGGGTGGGTGGGTAGGTGGGTGGGTGGGTGGGTGGGTGCAGACAGACAGACAGGTGTAGGTGGGTGGGTGAATGGGTAGATGGGTGGTGGGTGGGCTGGGTGGGTGGGTAGATGCGTAGGTAGGTAGATGAATGACAGGTGTGGGTAGGTAAGCAGGTGGTGGGTGGGTTGATAGATAGGTAGGTAGAACAGGTGTAGGTGGGTAGGTAGGTAGGTAGGTGACAGGTGTAGGTGGGTAAGCAGGTAGGTAGGTAGGTGAATGACAGGTGTAGGTAGGTAAGCAGGTAGGTGAATGGTGGGTAGGTAGATAGGTAGGTAGGTAGACAGGTGTGGTAGGTGGTGACAGACAGGTGTGGGCAGGTGGGTAGGTGGTGGGTGGCAGGTAGGTAGGTGGTATACAGAATGCAAAAGAAATATATTTATTGAATCATCATGGTGCCCATAGAATATATCATGGTGCCTATAGAATATATAATATTTATTTAATCATCATGGTGCCCATAGAATATATCACGGTGCCTATAGAATATAGGTAGGTAGGTAGGTAGATAGGTAGGTAGGTAGGTAGGTAGATAGGTAGATAGGTAGATAGGTAGATAGGTAGGTAGATAGGTAGATAGGTAGATAGGTAGATAGGTAGATAGGTAGATAGGTAGACAGGTAGTATATTCCTATTTCTCCACTAGGTGGTAATGTTTCCACAACTTTCACATACAGTGGCTCTGTCCTACCATAGAGGTGCTGTATGGACTTCCTGTCCATCCAGTTGATCTCAAGCCTGATTCCTGGGGCAGGTAACTGGGTTGCATAATGGAACCAGTCCTGTAGATGTGAGGCAGGCCCAGGACGTGGCCTATCTCATGCACTGCCACCTGACGGGTGGGAAAACAACGGTAGTATTCAGGGGTAATTACATTCGACTAAATTACAGGTGCAATTAGGGCTAAGTACCTTGCTTAAGGGCACACTGACAGATTTTCACCTCGTCGACTTGGCGACTCAAACTATTAACTTTTCAGTTATTGGCCCAACCACTAGGCTACCTGATAGTGCTCACTCAGCCCGGACATTCAACCACTAGGCAACCTGATAGTGCTCACTCAGCCCGGACATTCAACCACTAGACAACCTAATAGTGCTCACTCCAGCCTTGACATTTAACCACTAGGCTACCTGATAGTGCTCACTCAGCCCTGACATTTAACCACTAGGCTACCTGATAGTGTCCACTCAGCCCTGACATTTAACCACTAGGCTACCCTGATAGTGTCCACTCAGCTGACATTTAACCACTAGGCTACCTGTCTCCTACCTGATAGTGTCCACTCAGCCCCTGACATTTAACCACTAGGCTACCTGATAGTGTCACTCAGCCCTGACATTTAACCACTAGGCTACCTGTCTCTACCTGATAGTGTCCACTCAGCCCCTGACATTTAACCACTAGGCTACCTGATAGTGTCCACTCAGCCCTGACATTTTAACCACTAGGCTACCACAGTAGTGCTCACTCAGCCTTGACATTTAACCACTAGGCTACCTGTCTCTACCTGATAGATCACAAGTCCATCAGATATACAGATAACCATCATGTTTGAGTCAGAAACATCACTGTCCCACACTCACTTTGAGCAGGCTGATCCCACTGCCAGTGTTGGTGCAGTGAAATGTTCATCGTCATCAAAGTGAATGTCTCTAGGAACTCAGGCGTGAGCAAGCTCTCGTCAGGCTGCCATCGAACTTCTGGTTGCATCCCAAGTGTCTCCCTGCATGGTTGAAACACAACGGAAAGGACACACTATCTATCATCATTGCCTCTACTAAATGTAAAGATATAAAATTGAAAAAAAAAAATACCCATTTTCAGGAAGATATAGCATAATGAAAGCCTGGTCCGTGATCTGCTTGTGCTGTCCTACCAGCTGTCAACAAGACAGCATATACAGGTCTGGGACCAGGCGAGAGTAGATGCAATTTGTTCATAACATTCAATTCATCCCAAATACACAGGTAATATTGTCTAAACCAAGGCATGTGAGACAAGACTGTGTACCAGTCTGTTTCTGCAAACATTCCAGTCCTTGTACTTTGTGTCATTGCATTACAGGGACTGGTAAGGATAGGTATGTTAGCAGAAACGGACTGGTGCCCAGGATAACACGAGACCCACCTGTTCCAAAACCCAGTTTGATGTCTACAACCGCCAGGGGAGAGGATGTGTCCTCTACAAACTCCAGGGGAGACACCTCGCTCCACATCCTGAAGGCCAGGCTGATGACATGTCTCTGGTCCTGTATGGTCAGCTGACTGCTGTAGCCCTCTCCTAGAAATTAACAAAGGCCAGCACACACTCTGTTGAATATGACAGGTCTCTGGACTCATAGTAACCCTCACCTATCAGTCTCATAGTAACCCTCAACTATCAGCCTCATAGTAACCCTCCTCTATCAGCCTCATAGTAACCCTCACCTATCAGTCTCATAGTAACCCTCCTCTATCAGCCTCATAGTAACCCTCAACTATCAGCCTCATAGTAACCCTCACCTATCAGCCTCATAGTAACCCTCACCTATCAGCCTCATAGTAACCCTCACCTATCAGCCTCATAGTAACCCTCACCTATCAGCCTCATAGTAACCCTCACCTGTCAGCCTCATAGTAACCCTCACCTATCAGCCTCATAGTAACCCTCACCTGTCAGCCTCATAGTAACCCTCACCTATCAGCCTCATAGTAACCCTCACCTATCAGCCTCATTGTAACCCTCACCTATCAGCCTCATAGTAACCCTCACCTATCAGCCTCATAGTAACCCTGCCCTATCAGTCTCATAGTAACCCTCACCTATCAGCCTCATAGTAACCCTCACCTATCAGCCTCATTGTAACCCTCACCTATCAGCCTCATAGTAACCCTCACCTATCAGCCTCATAGTAACCCTCACCTATCAGCCTCATAGTAACCCTCACCTATCAGCCTCATAGTAACCCTCACCTATCAGCCTCATAGTAACCCTCACCTATCAGCCTTATAGTAACCCTCACCTATCAGCCTCATAGTAACCCTCACCTATCAGCCTCATAGTAACCCTCACCTATCAGCCTCATAGTAACCCTCACCTATCAGCCTCATAGTAACCCTCACCTATCAGCCTCATAGTAACCCTCACCTATCAGCCTCATAGTAACCCTCACCTATCAGCCTCATAGTAACCCTCACCTATCAGTCTCATAGTAACCCTCACCTGTCAGTCTCATAGTAACCCTCACCTATCAGTCTCATAGTAACCCTCACCTATCAGCCTCATAGTAACCCTCACCTATCAGTCTCATAGTAACCCTCACCTGTCAGTCTCATAGTAACCCTCACCTGTCAGTCTCATAGTAACCCTCACCTATCAGTCTCATAGTAACCCTCACCTATCAGTCTCATAGTAACCCTCACCTATCAGTCTCATAGTAACCCTCACCGATTAGCCTCATAGTAACCCTCATCTATCAGCCTCATAGTAACCCTCACCTATCAGTCTCATAGTAACCCTCACCTATCAGTCTCATAGTAACCCTCACCTATCAGCCTCATTGTAACCCTCACCTATCAGGCTCATAGTAACCCTCACCTATCAGTCTCATAGTAACCCTCACCTATCAGCCTCATAGTAAGCCTCACCTATCAGTCTCATAGTAACCCTCACCTATCAGCCTCATAGTAACCCTCACCTATCAGCCTCATAGTAACCCTCACCTATCAGCCTCATAGTAACCCTCACCTATCAGCCTCATTGTAACCCTCACCTATCAGCCTCATTGTAACCCTCACCTATCAGCCTCATTGTAACCCTCACCTATCAGCCTCCACTTCAGCACCATTTTGGAGAATGCCATGTTTCCCAATGCACGTCTCCCCACGTGTATCTTCTGCCTCCGCTTGGACAGCAGTGAGGCCACGCGGTTCTGATGCTGATGAGGCCTGTCAGTAGCAGTGGTAGGAGGAGGGCTCTGATGAGGTCTGTCAGTAGCAGTGGTAGGAGGAGGGCTCTGATGAGGTCTGTCAGTAGCAGTGGTAGGAGGAGGGCTCTGATGAGGTCTGTCAGTAGCAGTGGTAGGAGGAGGGCTCTGATGAGGTCTGTCAGTAGCAGTGGTAGTAAGAGGGCTCTGATGAGGTTTGTCAGTACCAGTGGTTCGAGGAGGCCTCTGATGACGTCTGTCAGTAGCAGTGGTAGGAGGAGGGCTCTGATGAGGTCTGTCAGTAGCAGTGGTAGGAGGAGGCCTCTGATGAGGTCTGTCAGTAGCAGTGGTAGGAGGAGGCCTCTGATTAGGTCTGTCAGTAGCAGTAGTAGGAGGAGGCCTCTGATGAGGTCTGTCAGTAGCAGTGGTAGGAGGAGAGCTCTTACGCTGATGAGGTCTGTCAGTAGCAGTGGTAGGAGGAGGGCTCTGATGAGGTCTGTCAGTAGCAGTGGTAGGAGGAGGCCTCTGATGAGGTCTGTCAGTAGCAGTGGTAGGAGGAGGGCTCTGATGAGGTCTGTCAGTAGCAGTGGTAGGAGGAGGGCTCTGATGAGGTCTGTCAGTAGCAGTGGTAGGAGGAGGCCTCTGATGAGGTCTGTCAGTAGCAGTGGTAGGAGGAGGGCTCTGATGAGGTCTGTCAGTAGCAGTGGTAGGAGGAGGGCTCTGATGAGGTCTGTCCGTAGCAGTGGTAGGAGGAGGCCTCTGATGAGGTCTGTCAGTAGCAGTGGTAGGAGGAGGGCTCTGATGAGGTCTGTCAGTAGCAGTGGTAGGAGGAGGGCTCTGATGAGGTCTGTCCGTAGCAGTGGTAGGAGGAGGCCTCTGATGAGGTCTGTCAGTAGCAGTGGTAGGAGGAGGGCTCTGATGAGGTCTGTCAGTAGCAGTGGTAGGAGGAGGGCTCTGATGAGGTCTGTCAGTAGCAGTGGTAGGAGGAGGCCTCTGATGAGGTCTGTCAGTAGCAGTGGTAGGAGGAGGGCTCTGATGAGGTCTGTCAGTAGCAGTGGTAGGAGGAGGCCTCTGATGAGGTCTGTCAGTAGCAGTGGTAGGAGGAGGCCTCTGATGAGGTCTGTCAGTAGCAGTGGCAGGAGGAGGCCTCTGATGAGGTCGGTCAGTAGCAGTGGTAGGAGGAGGGCTCTGATGAGGTCTGTCAGTAGCAGTGGTAGGAGGAGGCCTCTGATGAGGTCTGTCAGTAGCAGTGGTAGGAGGAGGCCTCTGATGAGGTCTGTCAGTATTAGTGGTAGGAGGAGGGTTCCGATGAGGTCTGTCATTAGCAGTGGTAGGAGGAGGCCTCTGATGAGGTCTGTCAGTAGCAGTGGTAGGAGGAGGCCTCTGATGAGGTCTGTCAGTAGCAGTGGTAGGAGGAGGCCTCTGATGAGGTCTGTCAGTAGCAGTGGTAGGAGGGGGGCTCTGATGAGGTCTGTCAGTAGCAGTGGTAGGAGGGGGGCTCTGATGAGGTCTGTCAGTAGCAGTGGTAGGAGGAGGCCTCTGATGAGGTCTGTCAGTAGCAGTGGTCGGAGGAGGCCTCTGATGAGGTCTGTCAGTAGCAGTGGTAGGAGGAGGCCTCTGATGAGGTCTGTCAGTAGCCGTGGTAGGAGGAGGCCTCTGATGAGGTCTGTCAGTAGCAGTGGTAGGAGGAGGCCTCTGATGAGGTCTGTCAGTAGCACTGGTAGGGTCGTTCACTGTGTGACTGTGTGTATTGCTGTTATTCTCTGTGTTGTTTATAGCAGAATCATTGAGAGTATCACCGACTGGGTCGTAGTATTCTGTTGTGCTACTGGCAGATATATCACTGTTGTAGGTACTAACAGTGCTATTAAAAATGTCACTGAATGAATTGTCAACCTCTGTGTAGTTTCCATCAGTGCCATTAGAAAGGTCAGTGAATATGTTATCGTCCACTGTGTAATCAGTAGCAGAGCCATTTAAAACACCACCGAATGTTTTGTTAGAGTTTTCTGAGGTGTCTGTGTTCCTAGTTAGCCAGGTGGCGGTGTTGATTCCAAGTGCTGAGCTGGTGGAGTTGGGTACTTCCTCAGTAGCATCATCAGTCTCCTTATCCGGGACCCCACACCGTGGCTTGTTCATGGCAGCCTTGGTGGCGTCGTCAAACAGCCCTGTGACAGACAGGCCGGACACCATCTGGAAGTCTCTGAGAGCTGAGATGAAGGCTTGGCTTTCAGTGGGATTTGGAGAGTCATCGTCATCATCATCATCAGTCTCTGCACGTGACAACGACGAGTCTCCCTCCTGTATCCCAGATAGGTCTTCCTCCCCGGGAAAGTCTTCATCGTTAGAAATGCCTGTTGATTGGTCAAACTGGAGCTCCTCCCAGTTCACCGGTCTTATGAAGCCGTACCTTGAGAGAAATAGCTGGAAATATGGCATGTTGTTAAAACAGCTGGTCGAACTAACACCTCTAGAACATCTAACAGGAAATAACCTAGTCTGGGTACCAGTCTGTTTAGATAACATTCCTCTAGTCTGGGTACCACTCTATTTAGATAACATTCCTCTAGTCTGGCTACCAGTCTGTTTAGATAACATTCCTCTAGTCTGGGTACCACTCTATTTAGATAACATTCCTCTAGTCTGGCTACCAGTCTGTTTAGAAAACATTCCTCTAGTCTGGGTACCAGTCTGTTTAGATAACATTCCTCTAGTCTGTTTAGATAACATTCCTCTAGTCTGGGTACCAGTCTGTTTAGATAACATTCCTCTAGTCTGTTTAGATAACATTCCTCTAGTCTGGGTACCAGTCTGTTTAGATAACATTCCTCTAGTCTGGGTACCAGTCTGTTTAGATAACATTCCTCTAGTCTGGGTACCAGTCTGTTTAGATAACATTCCTCTAGTCTGGGTACCACTCTGTTT
>NW_027009396.1:30000-46464 GCF_036934945.1 Oncorhynchus masou masou | reverse complement strand
GGCTATATACAGTAGAGAGGCTATATACAGTAGTGAGGCTATAATGGTAGAGATGCTATATACAGTAGTGAGGCTATATACAGTAGAGGCTATATACAGTAGAGAGTGCTATATACAGTAGTGAGGCTATATACAGTAGTGAGGCTATAACAGTAGAGATGCTATATACAGTAGAGAGGCTTTATACTGTAGTGGGGCTATAACAGTAGAGGCTATATAGAGTAGTGAGGCTATATACAGTAGTGAGGCTATATACAGTAGCTTGGCTATATACAGTAGAGAGGCTATAACAGTAGAGAGGCTAAATACAGTAGAGGCTATATACAGTAGAGAGGTTATATACAATAGAGAGGCTTATATACTGTAGTGGGGCTATAACAGTAGAGGCTATATAGAGTAGCGAGGCTATATACAGTAGCTTGATATATACAGTAGAGAGGCTATATATAGTAGAGAGGCTATATACAGTAGAGGCTATATACAGTAGAGAGGTTATATACAGTAGAGAGGCTTATATACAGTAGAGAGGCTATATACAGTAGAGAGGCTATATACAGTAAGGAGAGGCTATATACAGCAGAGAGGTTATATACAGTAGAGAGGCTATAACAGTAGAGAGGCTATATACAGTAGAGGTTATATACAGTAGAGAGGTTATATACAGTAGAGAGGCTATATACAGTAGAGAGGCTTACATACAGTAGAGAGGCCATATACAGTAGAGAGGCTATATACAGTAGAGAGGTTATATACAGTAGAGAGGCTATATACAGTAGAGAGGCTATATACAGTAGAGAGGTTATATACAGTAGAGAGGCTATATACAGTAGAGAGGTTATATACAGTAGAGAGGCTATATACAGTAGAGAGGCTATATACAGTAGAGAGGCTATATACAGTAGAGAGGCTATATACAGTAGAGAGGCTATATACAGTAGAGAGGCTATATACAGGAGAGGCTATATACAGTAGAGAGGCTATATACAGTAGAGAGGCTATATACAGTAGAGAGGCTATATACAATAGACAGGCTATATACAGTAGAGAGGCTATATACAGTAGAGAGGCTATATACAGTAGAGGCTATATACAGTAGACAGGCTATATACAGTAGAGAGGCTATATACAGTAGAGAGGTTATATACAGTAGAGAGGCTATATACAGTAGAGAGGCTATATACAGTAGAGAGGCTATATACAATAGAGAGGCTATATACAGTAGAGAGGCTATATACAGTAGAGAGGCTATATACAGTAGTGAGGCTATATACAATAGAGAGGCTATATACAGTAGAGAGGCTATATACAGTAGAGAGGTTATATACAGTAGAGAGGCTATATACAGTAGAGAGGCTATATACAGTAGAGAGGTTATATACAGTAGAGAGGCTATATACAGTAGAGAGGTTATATACTGTAGAGAGGCTATATACAGTAGAGAGGTTATATACAGTAGAGAGGCTATATACAATAGAGAGGCTATATACAGTAGAGAGGCTATATACAGTAGAGAGGTTATATACAGTAGAGAGGCTATATACAGTAGAGAGGTTATATACAGTAGAGAGGCTATATACAGTAGAGAGGCTATATACAGTAGAGAGGTTATATACAGTAGAGAGGCTATATACAGTAGAGAGGCTATATACAGTAGAGAGGCTATATACAGTAGAGAGGCTATATACAGTAGAGAGGTTATATACAGTAGAGAGGCTATATACAGTAGAGAGGCTATATACAGTAGAGAGGCTATATACAGTAGAGAGGCTATATACAGTAGAGAGGCTATATACAGTAGAGGCTATATACAATAGAGAGGCTATATACAGTAGAGAGGCTATATACAGTAGAGAGGTTATATACAGTAGAGAGGTTATATACAGTAGAGAGGTTATATACAGGCACCAGTTAGTTGGGCTGATTGAGGAAGTATGTACATGTAGATATGGTTAAAGTGACTATGCATATATGATGAACAGAGAGTAGCAGAAGCGTAAAAGAGGGGTTGGTGGGTGGTGGGTGGTGGGACACAATGCAGATAGCCCGGTTAGCCAATGCGGGAGCACTGGTTGGTCGGGCCAATTGAGGTAGTATGTACATGAATGTATAGTTAAAGTGACGATGCACATATGATAAACAGAGAGTAGCTGCAGCGAAAAAGAGGGATGGGAGGGGGCACACAGTGCAAATAGTCCGGGTAGCCATTTGATTACCTGTTCAGGAGTCTTATGGCTTGGGGGTAAAAAAAAATTAGAAGCCTTTTTGTCCTAGACTTGGCACCCTGGTACCGCTTGCCATGCGGTAGTATAGAGAACAGTCTATGACTGTGGTGACTGGGGTCTTTGACAATTTTTAGGGCCTTCCTCTGACACCACCTGGTGTCGAGGTCCTGGATGGCAGGCAGCTTAGCCCCAGTGATGTACTGGGCCATACGCATGTGCCTTGCGGCCGGAGGCTGAATAATTGCCGTACCAGGCAGTGATGCATCCAGTCAGAATTCCCTCGATGTTGCAGCTGTAGAACCTTTTGAGGATGTCAGGACCCATGCCAAATCTTTCTAGTTTCCTGAGGGGGAAATGGGGGCGTGCTCGGTCCTCCTTTTCCTGTAGTCCACAATCATCTCCTTAGTCTTTGTTACGTTGACGGAAAGGTTGTAATTCTGTCACCACCCGGCCAGGTCTCTGACCTCCTCCCTATAGGCTGTCTGGTCATTGTCGGTGATCAGACCTACTGTTGTGTCATCTGCAAACTTAATGATGGCGTTAGGTCGTGCCTGGCCATGCAGTCGTGGGTGAACAGGGAGTACAGGAGGAGACTAAGCACGCACCCCTGGGGTCCAGTGTTGAGGATCAGCGTGGCAGATGTGTTGTTACCTACCCTTACCACCTGGGGGTCCAGTGTTGAGGATCAGTGTGGTGGATGTGTTGTTACCTACCCTCACCACCTGGGGTCCAGTGTTGAGGATCAGTGTGGTGGATGTGTTGTTACCTACCCTCACCACCTGGGGGCCCAGTGTTGAGGATCAGTGTGGTGGATGTGTTGTTACCTACCCTCACCACCTGGGGTCCAGTGTTGAGGATCAGTGTGGTGGATGTGTTGTTACCTACCTCACCACCTGGGGGTCCAGTGTTGAGGATCAGTGTGGTGGATGTGTTGTTACCTACCCTCACCACCTGGGGTCCAGTGTTGAGGATCAGTGTGGTGGATGTGTTGTTACACCCTCACCACCTGGGGGTCCAGTGTTGAGGATCAGTGTGGTGGATGTGTTGTTACCTACCCTCACCACCTGGGGGTCCAGTGTTGAGGATCAGTGTGCTGGATGTGTTGTTACCTACCCTCACCACCTGGGGGTCCAGTGTTGGAGGATCAGTGTGGTGGATGTGTTGTTACCTACCCTCACCACCTGGGGTCCAGTGTTGAGGATCAGTGTGGTGGATGTGTTGTTACCTACCCTCACCACCTGGGGGTCCAGTGTTGAGGATCAGTGTGGTGGATGTGTTGTTACCTACCCTCACCACCTGGGGGTCCAGTGTTGAGGATCAGTGTGGTGGATGTGTTGTTACCTACCCTCACCACCTGGGGCAGCCCGTCAGGAAGTCCAGGATGCAGTTGCAGAGGGAGGTGTTTAGTCCCAGGGTCCTTAGCTTAGTGATGAGCTTAATGGGCACTATGGTGTTGAATGCTGAGCTGTAGTCAATGAATAACATTCTCACGTAGGTGTTCCTTTTGTCCAGGTGGGAAAGGCAGTGTGAAGTGCAATAGAGATTGCATCATCTGTGGATCTGTTTGGGCGGTATGCAAATTGGAGTGGGTCTCGGGTTTCTGGGATAATGGTGTTGATGTGAGCCATGACCAGCCTTTTAAAGCACTTCATGGCTATGGACGTGAGTGCACGGGTCTGTAGTGCACGGGTCTGTAGTCATTTACGCAACAGGCACTATGGTGGTCTGCTTGAAACATGTTGGTATTACAGACTCAGTCAGGGACAGGTTGAAAATGTCAGTGAAGACACCTGCCAGGTGGTCAGCACATGTCCTGGTAATCCGTCTGGCCCAGCAGCCTTGTGTATGTTGACCTGTTTAAAGGTCTAACTCACGTCGGCTACGGAGAGCATGATCACACAGTCGTCCGGAACAGCTGAGGGTCTCATGCATGCCTCAGTGTTGCATGCCTCAGTGTTGCTTGCCTCGAAGCGAGCATAGAAGTGATTTAGCTCGTCTGATAGGCTCGTCACTGGGCAGCTCGCAGCTGTGCTTCCCTTTGTAGTCTGTAATAGTTTGCAAGCCCTGCCACATCAGACGAGCGTCGGAGCCGATGTAATATGATTCAATCTTAGTCCTGTATTGACGCTTTGCCTGTTTGATGGTTCGTCGCAGGGCATAGCAGGATTTACTTGAAAGCGGCAGCTCTGCCCTTTAGCTCAGTGCGAATGCTGCCTGTAATCCATGGCTTCTGGTTGGAGTATGTACGTACAGTCACTGTGGGGACAACGTCCTCGATGCGCTTATTGATAATGCCAGTGACTGATGTGGTGTACTCCTCAATGCCATCGGAAGAATCCCGGAACATGTTCCAGTCTGTGATAGCAAATCAGTCTTGTCGCTGTTTGCAATCAAGCCTACCACTGTAGTGTTGTCTTCAAACTTGATGATTGAGTTGGAGGCGTGCATGGCCACACAGTCATGGGTGAACAGGGAGTACAGAGAGGGCTGAAACGCACCCATGTGGGGCCCCAGAGTTGAGGATCAGCGGGGGTGGAGATGTTGTTCCCTACACCACCTGGGGTGGCCTGTCAGAAAGTCCAGGACCCAGTTGCACAGGGCGGGGTCGAGACCTAGGGTCTTGAGCTTAATGACGAGTTTGCAGGGTACTATGGTGTTAAATGCTGAGCTGTAATCGATGAACAGCATTCTAACATAGGTATTCCTCTTGTCAGATGGGTTAGGGAAGTGTGCAGTGTGGTTGCGTATTGCGTCGTCTGTGGACCTATTGGGCGGTAAGCAAATTGGAGTGGGTCTAGGGTGTCAGGTAGGGTGGAGGTTATATGATTCTTGACTAATCTCTCAAAGCACTTCATGATGACGGAAGTGTGTGCTACGGGGCGATGTCGTTTGCCTCAGTTATTTTAGCTTTCTTAGGAACAGGGACAATGGTGTCCCTCTTGAAGCATGTGGGAACAGCAGACTGGGATAGGGATGGATTGAATATGTCCGTAAACACACCAGCCAGCTGGTCTGCACTCTGAGGACAACGGCTGGGGATGCCGTCTGGGCCGGCAGCCTTCGAGGGTTAACACGTTTAAAATGTTTTGCTCCCGTTGGGTGCGGTGAAGGAGAGCCCACAGGTCTTGGTAGCGGGGCCGTGTCAGTGGCACTGTACTGTCTTCAAATCGAGCAAAGAAGTTGTTTAGTGTGTCTGAGAGCAAGACGTCCATGTCTGAGACAGGGCTAGTTTTATTTTTATAATCCGTGAATGACTGTAGACCCTGCCACATACGTCTCGTGTCTGAGCCGTTGAATTGCGACTCTACTTTGTCTCTATACTGACGTTCAGCTTGTTTGATTGCCTTGTATTCAGTCATCTTTCCGGTCGCCTTACCGTGATTAAAAGCAGTGGTTCATGCGCTTTCAGTTTTGCGCAAATGCTGTCATCAATCCACAGTTTCTGGTTGGGGAAGGTTTTTATTAGTCTGCTGTGGGTTCAACATCACCGATGCACTTGCTAATAAACTCACTCACCTAATCAGCGTTTCTATCAATGTTGTTGTCTGAGGCTATCCGGGAACATATCCCAGTCCACGTGATCAAAGCAATCTTGAAGCGTTGAATCCGATTGGTCGGACCAGCATTGAACAGACCTGAGCACGGCGTTTCCTGTTTTAGTTTCTGTCTGTAGGCTGGACAAAATGGAGTTGTGGTCAGATTTGGCCGAAAGGAGGGCAAGGGAGGGCTTTGTATGCATCGCGGAAGTTAGAGTACCAATGATCCAGATGGTACAGTTGTTCTGATTCTTTAAGACCTCCTCACCTGCCATATAGTACAGTTGCTAAGACCTCTCCTCACCTCCCATATAGTACAGTTGTTCTGAATCTTTAAGACCTCCTCACCTCCCATATAGTACAGTTGTTCTAATTCTTTAAGACCTCCTCACCTCCCATATAGTACAGTTGTTAAGACCTCCTCACCTGCATATAGTACAGTTGTTAAGACCTCCTCACCTGCCATATAGTACAGTTGTTAAGACCTCCTCACCTCCCATATAGTACAGTTGTTCTGATTCTTTAAGACCTCCTCACCTCCCATATATAGCACAGTTGTTCTGATTCTTAAGACCCCTCACCTCCCATATAGTACAGTTGTTCTGATTCTTTAAGACCTCCTCACCTCCCATATAGTACAGTTTGATTCTTTAAGACCTCCTCACCTCCCATATAGTACAGTTGTTATGATTCTTTAAGACCTCCTCACCTCCCATATAGTACAGTTGTTCTGATTCTTTAAGACCTCCTCACCTCCATATAGTACAGTTGTTCTGATTCTTTAAGACCTCCTCACCTCCCATATAGTACAGTTGTTAAGACTCCTCACCTCCCATATAGTACAGTTGTTAAGACCTCCTCTGCACCTCCCCATATAGTACAGTTGTTAAGACCTCCTCACCTCCCATATAGTACAGTTGTTAAGACCTCCTCACCTCCCATATAGTACAGTTGTTAAGACCTCCTCACCTCCCATATAGTACAGTTGTTCTGATTCTTTAAGACCTCCTCACCTCCCATATAGTACAGTTGTTCTGATTCTTTAAGACCTCCTCACCTCCCATATAGTACAGTTGTTCTGATTCTTTAAGACCTCCTCACCTCCCATATCGTACAGTTGTTCTAATTCTTTAAGACCTCCTCACCTCCCATATAGTACAGTTGTTATGATTCTTTTTGGTTAGTCACGGAAAATGTTACACGTGCCGTGCTCCGAGTCTGATTGGCTCAGGTGCTGGAGAACAGCATTCGGCGTGTTGTACATTTACATGTCCCCAAACGGATTAAGTCTAATTCTGTCGTATGTCCTCTTGGAGGATTGTACTGAAAGCAAAACCCTTAATTTCCGTTCTCTGCAAGTCAATGGACAACAAGGTATTTTTCTGCTCCCCCTTCTTTAGGTGTCAGAGCCTAATCGATTTGATGCTCCCCAACCCGTGTCTAGAAGGGTACAACTGTACCTTTCTCCGGGGGCTCCATCCACTCGACCCTCTGCCCCAGGTATTGTAACGTTCTAATCTAAGGTACACATAATGCTCTGTGTAACATATCTGGTTTTTAGTAGGATAGAGTAAATTGCCCTAGATGCTGATATTGGGTCAGTTTAGCCTTTTTCCCACTACTGGTAACAGTTATGATTGGGGGAGGGGAGGCTGATCCTAGACCTGTACCAACAGGAAACTTCACCCCTGGAGAATTTTAGTTAACCCAGGACTTGCTCCGCTAGGGGGCCCATAAACCATAGTTTTATTTTCGTTTTTGGGAACTCAGTCAAGGTCTCAAACGTCTTGTTGAGAGTTGGGGCGGGATTCCCAACCAAATATCAGCCTTAGACGGCCCTGCTTAAACCAAAAGGTGTCCTGTCTCATCCCCAATACAGGTGTACGCCGGACTGGGCTACATCGAGATAGTGGAGATATGTGCCAGCTTGATGGGGGTTTTCTTCCTGGTCGGTGTCTTCGTCTGTGTCCGCAAACGTTATGTCCAACAGAAGAAGAAACCTGTCTGTGTTCAGGACTCCAACGGTTACTTCCAACCCAGTCTGGCCAAATCCATGATGGCCGACACTCCAAAAGTCAGCCCAATAGAGATGAACATGCTGATGGGCTCTGGTAACGACCTGGATAACATACACAGTCCCTTCAGATCTCTGAGGCTTCACAGCCAGATGGACCTGGGGCTGGGGTCCCAGGTAAGCCTAAGGGCAGGGAAGCAGAAGCCTCCCAGGGGCCCGTGGTGTGTAGTGTGGCCCCCAACCTCCCTCCTACACCTTCATCCATCTCTGACAATGAGTCCATCAGGAAACACCACTGGGATCAGGATTATGAAGGTGAGTTCATTGAATAAACTTTAACAATCTTCAGAGGGGAAATTGAGTGGATACTTTAAGCTAACTGTCTTAGTTTTTAATTGAGTCTTTATTGATAACTGTGGTAATAACTGTGGTAGTAGCTACTCAACCCGCCGGGCCTGTCTTCACTTTGTCCAACAATAAGTGACAGCATTTCATTGAGATGACCAATGAGACACCCAAAAGGACAAGTGTCTGAAGGTGAATGATCTGGAGATGTAGAGGACATAACAAAGCATTATTCATATTATACTCCTTCTCACTTTGTCCTTTAGATCGAAACAATGGAGGTTACTCATCCATACATGAATGTAATCCACTATCAGTTTTGATACATACAGAACATGTGGCGTTGAGCAATAGCCTGGTCAGGCAGGCATTTCCTGCAGAGGATAAGTGTCTAGGTGTTGAATTTTAATAGGCTTTTCATCATTCAGAAGTTATAATACCTCACCAATAATGAGTTTAAGGAGTTTTATAACCGATAAGGACACTTTGAAAATTGGTGTGAAGATCCTCTGAAAGGCGATAATACCTAAGGACTATAGTGAATGATAATGAGTGTTCTCTCTCTTCTCCCTGCCGTTCAGTCTACCCTGCTGATCCTGACTACTACGGTCGACCCAACCCTGCGGTCCAAGAGTACCCCCAGGTCCAGGAGTTTCCCCAGTTCGACATTGTGAGGACACCTACGGCTCTGTGACCGCATCAATAGACTCACGTAGAAACTCGCTTCGGCGGATTCCCGTTTCCTCTGGAGCGCTCCTGACCGCCGCGCTCCCTTACCCCCTGTTATAGTAACCAGAACCTGGATGACTTCCTGGGGCCTGACGGTCTTCCCTTACCCAGCTCCCAGTGCCCCAACGAGTACACTGCCATCAGTTACTATCCGACGCAACATGCACAAAGCGTGGACAATGTCTCGTCAGGGCTACCGGCGCCTCAGCATGCGCCTCAGCGTTGCCATGCCATCCTACGCTGAGTGTAACTCTCCTCCTCCTCCCCTCCACCCCAGCAGGCTAGGCATGCAGGACGGAACTCGCTGCTACAACGGGTCTGACATGGTGGAGAGCGACTATGGAAGCTGTGAGGAGGTCATGTTCTAGAATGTTTTCAAAGTGTTCTATTCTAGAGTTAAAGATACAGTGCTCCCTATCAAAGGTCTCTTTCAGGAGAGACTGCAACGTTTCTACGAAAGAGTTGATTCTTGAACATTCTACGAGGTGAATTTATTATATTCTATACAGTCAATTCTTAGAATGTCTCCATAAAATGTGACTGATCGGCATCTAAGTGGGCTTGACATTCAGTAGAGTAAATGAAAGAGTCACTCACCTTTTGTTCCACAGGGTTGAACAGTATTACAGGATGTTTATCTGAAACTATGGCAACAAGGCCACGCAACACAAAGATATTCTGTACTAAATGCTGCAGCAATATCGAACTCACTCATCTAGACCCTCTCCATCCAAGGGGGAGAGAGACTGGCTTTGGGTGAAACCGATTCCAATAAGAATGAATATGCCTAGACAACTATGTTACAACAAGGTCACGCAACACTGACCATATAAAGAGAGTGGATTTACGTAAAAAAAACTATTTCTATAAGAATGAATATGCCTACGTTTCATGCAGATAATAGCTCCATTCAATACAATAATAACAACCCATAATAACCATAAAGATGTCACATAGAGTAATACAGATCCTATTTGTGACCTCACCATTCAGTGATATGGGAGAACATCTCAAATAGCCCCCTATACCTATGGACCCTAGACCAAAGTAGTGCACTATGTTTGGGACGGAGGGCATATGTGACAAAATAATACATAATACATTTTAATAATACATTTTATGAATAAGTAGATCATAAATATTCACACATATTACACGTGTTTGTTGTAAAACAGGTCGTCTTTTCAATATAACTTTAATTGTTGATATTGCCAATTGTGTAAATAGTCTATAGTGTGGAAGTTTTCTGACTTTGATCTCAAAAAAACATTTCTCGGAATTGTAACGGTTGGTGGTATTTGGTTGTAAACAGTATTTTGAGTCCGAACACATAAATGTGGTATCTAATCTGACTGTCTATAGCCCAACACATAAATGTGGTATCTAATCTGACTGTCTATAGCCCAACACATAAATGTGGTATCTAATCTAACTGTCTATAGCCCAACACATAAATGTGGTATCTAATCTGACTGTCTATAGCCCAACACATAAATGTGGTATCTAATCTGACTGTCTATAGCCCAACACATAAATGTGGTATCTAATCTGACTGTCTATAGCCCAACACATAAATGTGGTATCTAATCTGACTGTCTATAGCCCAACACATAAATGTGGTATCTAATCTGACTGTATATAGCCCAACACATAAATGTGGTATCTAATCTGACTGTATATAGCCCAACACATAAATGTGGTATCTAATCTGACTGTATATAGCCCAACACATAAATGTGGTATCTAATCTGACTGTATATAGCCCAACACATAAATGTGGTATCTAATCTGACTGTCTATAGCCCAACACATAAATGTGGTATCTAATCTGACTGTATATAGCCCAACACATAAATGTGGTATCTAATCTGACTGTATATAGCCCAACACATAAATGTGGTATCTAATCTGACTGTATATAGCCCAACACATAAATGTGGTATCTAATCTGACTGTCTATAGCCCAACACATAAATGTGGTATCTAATCTGACTGTCTATAGCCCAACACATAAATGTGGTATCTAATCTGACTGTCTATAGCCCAACACATAAATATGGTATCTAATCTGACTGTATATAGCCCAACACATAAATGTGGTATCTAATCTGACTGTATATAGCCCAACACATAAATGTGGTATCTAATCTGACTGTCTATAGCCCAACACATAAATGTGGTATCTAATCTGACTGTCTATAGCCCAACACATAAATGTGGTATCTAATCTGACTGTCTATAGCCCAACACATAAATGTGGTATCTAATCTGACTGTATATAGCCCAACACATAAATGTGGTATCTAATCTGACTGTCTATAGCCCAACACATAAATATGGTATCTAATCTGACTGTATATAGCCCAACACATAAATGTGGTATCTAATCTGACTGTATATAGCCCAACACATAAATGTGGTATCTAATCTGACTGTCTATAGCCCAACACATAAATGTGGTATCTAATCTGACTGTCTATAGCCCAACACATAAATGTGGTATCTAATCTGACTGTCTATAGCCCAACACATAAATGTGGTATCTAATCTGACTGTATATAGCCCAACACATAAATGTGGTATCTAATCTGACTGTTTATAGCCCAACACATAAATGTGGTATCTAATCTGACTGTTTATAGCCCAACACATAAATGTGGTATCTAATCTGACTGTTTATAGCCCAACACATAAATGTGGTATCTAAACTGTCTGTATATAGCCCAACACATAAATGTGGTATCTAATCTGACTGTATATAGCCCAACACATAAATGTGGTATCTAATCTGGCTGTATATAGCCCAACAGTACATAATGTTGTATCTAATCTGACTGTATATAGCCCAACAGTACATAATGTTGTATCTAATCTGACTGTATATAGCCCAACACATAAATGTGGTATCTAATCTGACTGTATATAGTCCAACACATAAATGTGGTATCTAATCTGACTGTATATAGTCCAACACATACATGTGGTATCTAATCTGACTGTATATAGTCCAACACATAAATGTGGTATCTAATCTGACTGTATATAGTCCAACACATAAATGTGGTATCTAATCTGACTGTATATAGCCCACAACATAAATGTGGTATCTAATCTGACTGTGTATAGCCCAACACATAAATGTGGTATCTAATCTGACTGTATATAGCCCAACACATAAATGTGGTATCTAATCTGACTGTATATAGTCCAACACATAAATGTGGTATCTAATCTGACTGTATATAGTCCAACACATAAATGTGGTATCTAAACTGACTGTATATAGTCCAACACATAAATGTGGTATCTAATCTGACTGTATATAGTCCAACACATAAATGTGGTATCTAATCTGACTGTATATAGCCCACAACATAAATGTGGTATCTAATCTGACTGTGTATAGCCCAACACATAAAAGTGGTATCTAATCTGACTGTATATAGCCCAACAGTACAGAATGTTGTATGTAATCTGACTGTATATAGCCTAACACATAAATGTGGTATCTAATCTGACTGTCTATAGCCCAACAGTACAGAATCTTGTATCTAATCTGACTGTATATAGCCCAACACATAAATGTGGTATCTAATCTGACTGTATATAGTCCAACACATAAATATGGTGTCTAATCTGACTGTCTATAGCCCAACACATAAATGTGGTATCTAATCTGACTGTATATAGCCCAACACATAAATATGGTATCTAATCTAACTGTCTATAGCCCAACACATAAATGTGGTATCTAATCTGACTGTCTATAGCCCAACACATAAATGTGGTATCTCATCTGACTGTCTATAGCCCAACACATAAATGTGGTATCTAATATGACTGTATATAGCCCAACACATAAATATGGTATCTAATCTGACTGTATATAGCCCAACACGTACATATGGTATCTAATCTGACTGTATATAGCCCAACACATACATATGGTATCTAATCTAACTGTCTATAGCCCAACAGTACAGAATGTTGTATCTAATCTAACTGTCTATAGCCCAACACATATATATGGTATCTAATCTAACTGTCTATAGCCCAACACATATATATGGTATCTAATCTAACTGTCTATAGCCCAACACATACATATGGTATCTAATCTAACTGTCTATAGCCCAACACATACATATGGTATCTAATCTAACTGTCTGTAGCCCAACAGTACAGAATGTCTATGCAGCTATTATACTGTTTTTGCACAGAACATGCAGGCCTGGTATATAACAAGTGTGTTGTTTGGGACTGTGTGCAGAACAGAATGCATTATTCCACATGAATTGTTTTTACATATAGAACATTTAAAGGTTTAACATATTCTACCGGTCAGTCATAGAACATTTAAAGGTTTAACATATTCTACTGGTCAGTCATAGAACATTTAAAGGTTTAACATATTCTACCGGTCAGTCATAGAACATTTAAAGGTTTAACATATTCTACCGGTCAGTCATAGAACATTTAAAGGTTTAACATATTCTACCGGTCAGTCATAGAACATTTAAAGGTTTAACATATTCTACCGGTCAGTCATAGAACATTTAAAGGTTTAACATATTCTACCGGTCAGTCATAGAACATTTAAAGGTTTAACATATTCTACCGGTCAGTCATAGAACATTTAAAGGTTTAACATATTCTCCCGGTCAGTCATAGAACATTTAAAGGTTTAACATATTCTACTGGTCAGTCATAGAACATTTAAAGGTTTAACATATTCTACCGGTCAGTCATAGAACATTTAAAGGTTTAACATATTCTACCGGTCAGTCATAGAACATTTAAAGGTTTAACATATTCTCCCGGTCAGTCATAGAACATTTAAAGGTTTAACATATTCTACTGGTCAGTCATAGAACATTTAAAGGTTTAACATATTCTACTGGTCAGTCATAGAACATTTAAAGGTTTAACATATTCTACCGGTCAGTCATAGAACATTTAAAGGTTTAACATATTCTCCCGGTCAGTCATAGAACATTTAAAGGTTTAACATATTCTACTGTTGTCATTTTAGACCAACAGAAATAACAGGTTGGAGGTGAAAAGGGTTGATACTGTAACGCAACGTGACTGTTGGTTACCCAGAAAAACAACACATCCTGTGCTTCTACACCCAGGTACAAAACCAACATTACTGTAACAATTTGTTAACACATTTCTATAAGAAAAACTGGGATAGCATTATCGCTCGGTAATGTGAGCCCTCAAAAGCCTGAGTGCAACATTGGAAGCATGCATTAGGCCTGATTGTGTGCTTGTGTTGTGTAATTGGTGACCAATTAAGTATTTTTGTGTGGAAAGGATATGCATCACGTTGTTGTAGTCGTTAGTGCGCATGGGTTTGGAGAAGAAAAAAATCAAGCATTTTCAGTTTGTATGTACAGATTGGCAGCTCATAGGTATGGAGACTGTGGTTGGTCAAAGTTCCTTTTCAGTCTGTTGTAAGGGTTCCAGAAGCCGGTTGGAAGTTTCCTGCAACCAACAGGGAATAAGCAGGAAATCCGAGAATCATCCAACCAGGATTTTTGGAAAACCAGTAAAATTTTGGACAAATGACCAGAATTGTGCAACCCGAGGGGTTATCACATTTCCCAATGTGTTTATATGTGCTGTGTATGTATGTGCTAGTCCAATGAGTTCACATGAATGTATTTTTTTAAGTGTATTATTTTTGATTCAATGTGAGGTGTTATGAACCCCATGTTTTGTAAGTTGTTTCTCTGTGAGAGATTTTAAGTCATGTTGTATTCCCATTTTGTTTTCAACACTGTAAAGACACCATGAATAAAATATGATCTTATATTAATAATTATACTTTGTCGGTAATTATTGTAATACTTGCATGTAATGCGCTGATGCTTTTAAATGGAAGGTTCTCACTCCCCACATATACATGCAACGCCAGCAGTGACCACAAGGAGACACAATCTGATGATGTCACAATAACTTCCCTGGTTACCAACGTAATGTTCAACAATCCATTATCATATTTGGTAGAATAAAACTCTTCTACTTCAAAACATGCATCATTTTACAAAACAATTTCCCTTTGTGAAGACCAGATGTTTTTTCCCCCACATTAAGCCTACTCGGAGACAGCGTCACGGTCACTTATCGCTCTCGTAGTCTTGAACGCACTGGAGTCGGAGATTTCCTAGTTCCCGAGTTCCCAGTTGTTTGAACACAGCATTAGTCTCAGCGAAGGGAGGGAGAGAACAACAGAGGGTCCGTCTCTCACTGTCCCTGACTGCTCTCTCCTTCCTTTCCTCCGGTGAGACTGACTAGAGAGAGGGGACATCGTCTTCCATCTGAAGGTGAAACTCGAGACGCACCACATCAGCCTCATGCACACAATCATGTTGATCATATGACCAGAGAAAGTTAAATATTCCTCTGTATTGTTAGACACGACGAGCTGCTAATAACAACAAAAACGCAGAGCTATCGATACACTTGGCTACACATTCATTGCAGCACCAGGGGAAGTAGGGAAAAGCAGGATTTATGTTTCGTAATAGTGTTGAATAAAAACAGTGTTGACAGTGCTTAATAAATAAAAACTTAGACGTGAACTCACTCATCAAAACAGCAGCTCTTCGCTGTATTCTTTGACAGTCTCTCTCTCTCTCTCTCTCTGGTAAAGGTTTTAAAAGTTATGAATCTCACGTACTGTAGGCTAGTATGAAATATTGCTGTGGATGTGGAAACTGTAGCCACTGTGATTTAAGATATCAAATTAAATGTATTTATTTTGCCCTTCTTCCATCAGCTGATATCTCAAAGTGCTGTACAGAAACCCAGCCGAAAACCCCAAACAGAAAGCAATGCAGGTGTAGAAGCACGGTGGTTAGGAAAAACTCCCTAGAAAGGCCAACACCTCGGAAGAAACCCGTCTGGTAGGCGGAGTTTGTCTTCTCTCCGTCTGGTAGGCGGAGTTTGTCTTCTCTCCGTCTGGTAGGCGGAGTTTGTCTTCTCTCCGTCTGGTAGGCGGAGTTTGTCTTCTCTCCGTCTGGTAGGCGGAGTTTGTCTTCTCTCCGTCTGGTAGGCGGAGTTTGTCTTCTCTCCGTCTGGTAGGCGGAGTTTGTCTTCTCTCCGTCTGGTAGGGGAGTTTGTCTTCTCTCCGTCTGGTAGGCGGAGTTTGTCTTCTCTCCGTCTGGTAGGCGGAGTTTGTCTTCTCTCCGTCTGGTAGGCGGAGTTTGTCTTCTCTCCGTCTGGTAGGCGGAGTTTGTCTTCTCTCCGTCTGGTAGGCGGAGTTTGTCTTCTCTCCGTCTGGTAGGCGGAGTTTGTCTTCTCTCCGTCTGGTAGGCGGAGTTTGTCTTCTCTCCGTCTGGTAGGCGGAGTTTGTCTTCTCTCCGTCTGGTAGGGGGAGTTTGTCTTCTCTCCGTCTGGTTGGTGGAGTTTGTCTTCTCTCCGTCTGGTAGGCGGAGTTTGTCTTCTCTCCGTCTGGTAGGGGGACTGGTAGGCGGAGTTTGTCTTCTCTCCGTCTGGTAGGCGGAGTTTGTCTTCTCTCCGTCTGGTAGGCGGAGTTTGTCTTCTCCATCTGGTAGGGGAGTTTGTCTTCTCTCCGTCTGGTAGGCGGAGTTTGTCTTCTCTCCGTCTG
>NW_027009396.1:0-25000 GCF_036934945.1 Oncorhynchus masou masou | reverse complement strand
TAGTCTGTCCATAGTGATTACAGTGAGAGGTATCCTACTGTCTAGTATGTCCATAGTGATTACAGTGAGAGGTATCCTACTGTCTAGTCTGTCCATAGTGATTACAGTGAGAGGTATCCTACTGTCTAGTATGTCCATAGTGATTACAGTGAGAGGTATCCTACTGTCTAGTCTGTCCATAGTGATTACAGTGAGAGGTATCATACTGTCTAGTATGTCCATAGTGATTACAGTGAGAGGTGTCCTACTGTCTAGTCTGTCCATAGTGATTACAGTGAGAGGTATCCTACTGTCTAGTATGTCCGTAGTGATTACAGTGAGAGGTGTCCCTAATGTCTAGTCTGTCCATAGTGATTACAGTGAGAGGTATCCCTACTGTCTAGTCTGTCCATAGTGATTACAGTGAGAGGTGTCCTACTGTCTAGTCTGTCCATAGTGATTACAGTGAGAGGTATCCTACTGTCTAGTCTGTCCATAGTGATTACAGTGAGAGGTGTCCTACTGTCTAGTCTGTCCATAGTGATTACAGTGAGAGGTATCCTACTGTCTAGTATGTCCATAGTGATTACAGTGAGAGTATCCCTACTGTCTAGTCTGTCCATAGTGATTACAGTGAGAGGTATCCTACTGTCTAGTCTGTATATAGTGATTACAGTGAGAGGTGTCCTTACTGTCTAGTCTGTCCATAGTGATTACAGTGAGAGGTATCCTACTGTCTAGTATGTCCATAGTGATTACAGTGAGAGGTATCCTACTGTCTAGTCTGTCCATAGTGATTACAGTGAGAGGTATCCTACTGTCTAGTATGTCCATAGTGATTACAGTGAGAGGTATCCTACTGTCTAGTCTGTCCATAGTGATTACAGTGAGAGGTATCCCTACTGTCTAGTCTGTCCATAGTGATTACAGTGAGAGGTATCCCTACTGTCTAGTCTGTCCATAGTGATTACAGTGAGAGGTGTCCTACTGTCTAGTCTGTCCATAGTGATTACAGTGAGAGGTATCCTACTGTCTAGTCTGTCCATAGTGATTACAGTGAGAGGTGTCCTACTGTCTAGTCTGTCCATAGTGATTACAGTGAGAGGTATCCTACTGTCTAGTATGTCCATAGTGATTACAGTGAGAGGTATCCTACTGTCTAGTCTGTCCAGAGTGATTACAGTGAGAGGTATCCTACTGTCTAGTCTGTCCATAGTGATTACAGTGAGAGGTATCCCTACTGTCTAGTCTGTCCATAGTGATTACAGTGAGAGGTATCCCTACTGTCTAGTCTGTCCATAGTGATTACAGTGAGAGGTGTCCTACTGTCTAGTCTGTCCATAGTGATTACAGTGAGAGGTATCCTACTGTCTAGTCTGTCCATAGTGATTACAGTGAGAGGTATCCCTACTGTCTAGTATGTCCATAGTGATTACAGTGAGAGGTGTCCCTACTGTCTAGTCTGTCCATAGTGATTACAGTGAGAGGTATCCCTACTGTCTAGTCTGTCCATAGTGATTACAGTGAGAGGTATCCCTACTGTCTAGTCTGTCCATAGTGATTACAGTGAGAGGTGTCCTACTGTCTAGTCTGTCCATAGTGATTACAGTGAGAGGTATCCTACTGTCTAGTCTGTCCATAGTGATTACAGTGAGAGGTATCCTACTGTCTAGTCTGTCCAGAGTGATTACAGTGAGAGGTATCCTACTGTCTAGTATTTCCATAGTGATTACAGTGAGAGGTGTCCCTACTGTCTAGTCTGTCCATAGTGATTACAGTGAGAGGTATTCAACTGTCTAGTCTGTCCATAGTGATTACAGTGAGAGGTATCCTACTGTCTAGTCTGTCCATAGTGATTACAGTGAGAGGTGTCCCTACTGTCTAGTATGTCCATAGTGATTACAGTGAGAGGTATCCCTACTGTCTAGTCTGTCCATAGTGATTACAGTGAGAGGTATCATACTGTCTAGTATGTCCATAGTGATTACAGTGAGAGGTGTCCTTACTGTCTAGTATGTCCATAGTGATTACAGTGAGAGGTGTCCCTACTGTCTAGTCTGTCCATAGTGATTACAGTGAGAGGTATCCTTACTGTCTAGTATGTCCATAGTGATTACAGTGAGATGTATCCTACTGTCTAGTCTGTCCATAGTGATTACAGTGAGAGGTGTCCTTACTGTCTAGTATGTCCATAGTGATTACAGTGAGAGGTGTCCCTACTGTCTAGTATGTCCATAGTGATTACAGTGAGAGGTGTCCTACTGTCTAGTATGTCCATAGTGATTACAGTGAGAGGTGTCCTTACTGTCTAGTATGTCCATAGTGATTACAGTGAGAGGTGTCCCTACTGTCTAGTCTGTCCATAGTGATTACAGTGAGAGGTGTCCTTACTGTCTAGTATGTCCATAGTGATTACAGTGAGAGGTGTCCCTACTGTCTAGTCTGTCCATAGTGATTACAGTGAGAGGTGTCCTTACTGTCTAGTCTGTCCATAGTGATTACAGTGAGAGGTATCCTACTGTCTAGTATGTCCATAGTGATTACAGTGAGAGGTATCCTACTGTCTAGTCTGTCCATAGTGATTACAGTGAGAGGTATCCTACTGTCTAGTATGTCCATAGTGATTACAGTGAGAGGTATCCTACTGTCTAGTCTGTCCATAGTGATTACAGTGAGAGGTATCATACTGTCTAGTATGTCCATAGTGATTACAGTGAGAGGTGTCCTACTGTCTAGTCTGTCCATAGTGATTACAGTGAGAGGTATCCTACTGTCTAGTATGTCCATAGTGATTACAGTGAGAGGTGTCCCTACTGTCTAGTCTGTCCATAGTGATTACAGTGAGAGGTATCCCTACTGTCTAGTCTGTCCATAGTGATTACAGTGAGAGGTGTCCTACTGTCTAGTCTGTCCATAGTGATTACAGTGAGAGGTATCCTACTGTCTAGTCTGTCCATAGTGATTACAGTGAGAGGTGTCCTACTGTCTAGTCTGTCCATAGTGATTACAGTGAGAGGTATCCTACTGTCTAGTATGTCCATAGTGATTACAGTGAGAGGTATCCCTACTGTCTAGTCTGTCCATAGTGATTACAGTGAGAGGTATCCTACTGTCTAGTCTGTCCATAGTGATTACAGTGAGAGGTGTCCCTACTGTCTAGTATGTCCATAGTGATTACAGTGAGAGGTATCCTACTGTCTAGTATGTCCATAGTGATTACAGTGAGAGGTATCCTACTGTCTAGTCTGTCCATAGTGATTACAGTGAGAGGTATCATACTGTCTAGTATGTCCATAGTGATTACAGTGAGAGGTATCCCTACTGTCTAGTCTGTCCATAGTGATTACAGTGAGAGGTATCCCTACTGTCTAGTCTGTCCATAGTGATTACAGTGAGAGGTGTCCTACTGTCTAGTCTGTCCATAGTGATTACAGTGAGAGGTGTCCCTACTGTCTAGTATGTCCATAGTGATTACAGTGAGAGGTATCCTACTGTCTAGTATGTCCATAGTGATTACAGTGAGAGGTATCCTACTGTCTAGTCTGTCCATAGTGATTACAGTGAGAGGTATCATACTGTCTAGTATGTCCATAGTGATTACAGTGAGAGGTATCCCTACTGTCTAGTCTGTCCATAGTGATTACAGTGAGAGGTGTCCTACTGTCTAGTCTGTCCATAGTGATTACAGTGAGAGGTGTCCCTACTGTCTAGTATGTCCATAGTGATTACAGTGAGAGGTATCCTACTGTCTAGTATGTCCATAGTGATTACAGTGAGAGGTATCCTACTGTCTAGTCTGTCCATAGTGATTACAGTGAGAGGTATCATACTGTCTAGTCTGTCCATAGTGATTACAGTGAGAGGTGCCCCTACTGTCTAGTCTGTCCATAGTGATTACAGTGAGAGGTGTCCTACTGTCTAGTCTGTCCATAGTGATTACAGTGAGAGGTATCCCTACTGTCTAGTCAATCCATAGTGATTACAGTGAGAGGTGTCCTACTGTCTAGTCTGTCCATAGTGATTACAGTGAGAGGTATCCTACTGTCTAGTCTGTCCATAGTGATTACAGTGAGAGGTGTCCTACTGTCTAGTCTGTCCATAGTGATTACAGTGAGAGGTATCCTACTGTCTAGTATGTCCATAGTGATTACAGTGAGAGGTATCCTACTGTCTAGTCTGTCCAGAGTGATTACAGTGAGAGGTATCCCTACTGTCTAGTCTGTCCATAGTGATTACAGTGAGAGGTATCCCTACTGTCTAGTCTGTCCATAGTGATTACAGTGAGAGGTGTCCTACTGTCTAGTCTGTCCATAGTGATTACAGTGAGAGGTGTCCCTACTGTCTAGTCTGTCCATAGTGATTACAGTGAGAGGTATCCCTACTGTCTAGTATGTCCATAGTGATTACAGTGAGAGGTGTCCCTACTGTCTAGTCTGTCCATAGTGATTACAGTGAGAGGTATCCCTACTGTCTAGTCTGTCCATAGTGATTACAGTGAGAGGTATCCCTACTGTCTAGTCTGTCCATAGTGATTACAGTGAGAGGTGTCCTACTGTCTAGTCTGTCCATAGTGATTACAGTGAGAGGTATCCTACTGTCTAGTCTGTCCATAGTGATTACAGTGAGAGGTATCCTACTGTCTAGTCTGTCCAGAGTGATTACAGTGAGAGGTATCCTACTGTCTAGTATTTCCATAGTGATTACAGTGAGAGGTGTCCCTACTGTCTAGTCTGTCCATAGTGATTACAGTGAGAGGTATCCTACTGTCTAGTCTGTCCATAGTGATTACAGTGAGAGGTATCCTACTGTCTAGTCTGTCCATAGTGATTACAGTGAGAGGTGTCCCTACTGTCTAGTATGTCCATAGTGATTACAGTGAGAGGTATCCCTACTGTCTAGTCTGTCCATAGTGATTACAGTGAGAGGTGTCCTACTGTCTAGTATGTCCATAGTGATTACAGTGAGAGGTGTCCTACTGTCTAGTCTGTCCATAGTGATTACAGTGAGAGGTATCCCTACTGTCTAGTCTGTCCATAGTGATTACAGTGAGAGGTATCCTTACTGTCTAGTATGTCCATAGTGATTACAGTGAGAGGTATCATACTGTCTAGTCTGTCCATAGTGATTACAGTGAGAGGTGTCCCTACTGTCTAGTATGTCCATAGTGATTACAGTGAGAGGTGTCCTACTGTCTAGTCTGTCCATAGTGATTACAGTGAGAGGTATCCCTACTGTCTAGTCTGTCCATAGTGATTACAGTGAGAGGTATCCTTACTGTCTAGTCTGTCCATAGTGATTACAGTGAGAGGTATCCTTACTGTCTAGTCTGTCCATAGTGATTACAGTGAGAGGTGTCCCTACTGTCTAGTATGTCCATAGTGATTACAGTGAGATGTATCCTACTGTCTAGTCTGTCCATAGTGATTACAGTGAGAGGTGTCCTTACTGTCTAGTATGTCCATAGTGATTACAGTGAGAGGTGTCCCTACTGTCTAGTATGTCCATAGTGATTACAGTGAGAGGTGTCCTACTGTCTAGTATGTCCATAGTGATTACAGTGAGAGGTGTCCTTACTGTCTAGTATGTCCATAGTGATTACAGTGAGAGGTGTCCCTACTGTCTAGTCTGTCCATAGTGATTACAGTGAGAGGTGTCCTTACTGTCTAGTCTGTCCATAGTGATTACAGTGAGAGGTATCCTACTGTCTAGTCTGTCCATAGTGATTACAGTGAGAGGTATCCTACTGTCTAGTATGTCCATAGTGATTACAGTGAGAGGTGTCCCTACTGTCTAGTCTGTCCATAGTGATTACAGTGAGAGGTATCCCTACTGTCTAGTCTGTCCATAGTGATTACAGTGAGAGGTGTCCTACTGTCTAGTCTGTCCATAGTGATTACAGTGAGAGGTATCCTACTGTCTAGTCTGTCCATAGTGATTACAGTGAGAGGTGTCCTACTGTCTAGTCTGTCCATAGTGATTACAGTGAGAGGTATCCTACTGTCTAGTATGTCCATAGTGATTACAGTGAGAGGTATCCCTACTGTCTAGTCTGTCCATAGTGATTACAGTGAGAGGTATCCTACTGTCTAGTCTGTCCATAGTGATTACAGTGAGAGGTGTCCCTACTGTCTAGTATGTCCATAGTGATTACAGTGAGAGGTATCCCTACTGTCTAGTCTGTCCATAGTGATTACAGTGAGAGTTGTCCCTACTGTCTAGTCTGTCCATAGTGATTACAGTGAGAGGTATCCCTACTGTCTAGTCTGTCCATAGTGATTACAGTGAGAGGTATCCCTACTGTCTAGTCTGTCCATAGTGATTACAGTGAGAGGTGTCCTACTGTCTAGTCTGTCCATAGTGATTACAGTGAGAGGTGTCCCTACTGTCTAGTATGTCCATAGTGATTACAGTGAGAGGTATCCTACTGTCTAGTATGTCCATAGTGATTACAGTGAGAGGTATCCTACTGTCTAGTCTGTCCATAGTGATTACAGTGAGAGGTATCATACTGTCTAGTATGTCCATAGTGATTACAGTGAGAGGTGTCCCTACTGTCTAGTCTGTCCATAGTGATTACAGTGAGAGGTATCCCTACTGTCTAGTCTGTCCATAGTGATTACAGTGAGAGGTGTCCTACTGTCTAGTCTGTCCATAGTGATTACAGTGAGAGGTATCCTACTGTCTAGTCTGTCCATAGTGATTACAGTGAGAGGTGTCCTACTGTCTAGTCTGTCCATAGTGATTACAGTGAGAGGTATCCTACTGTCTAGTATGTCCATAGTGATTACAGTGAGAGGTATCCCTACTGTCTAGTATGTCCATAGTGATTACAGTGAGAGGTGTCCCTACTGTCTAGTCTGTCCATAGTGATTACAGTGAGAGGTGTCCTTACTGTCTAGTCTGTCCATAGTGATTACAGTGAGAGGTATCCTACTGTCTAGTCTGTCCATAGTGATTACAGTGAGAGGTATCCTACTGTCTAGTATGTCCATAGTGATTACAGTGAGAGGTGTCCCTACTGTCTAGTCTGTCCATAGTGATTACAGTGAGAGGTATCCCTACTGTCTAGTCTGTCCATAGTGATTACAGTGAGAGGTGTCCTACTGTCTAGTCTGTCCATAGTGATTACAGTGAGAGGTATCCTACTGTCTAGTCTGTCCATAGTGATTACAGTGAGAGGTGTCCTACTGTCTAGTCTGTCCATAGTGATTACAGTGAGAGTATCCTACTGTCTAGTATGTCCATAGTGATTACAGTGAGAGGTATCCCTACTGTCTAGTCTGTCCATAGTGATTACAGTGAGAGGTATCCTACTGTCTAGTCTGTCCATAGTGATTACAGTGAGAGGTGTCCCTACTGTCTAGTATGTCCATAGTGATTACAGTGAGAGGTATCCCTACTGTCTAGTCTGTCCATAGTGATTACAGTGAGAGTTGTCCCTACTGTCTAGTCTGTCCATAGTGATTACAGTGAGAGGTATCCCTACTGTCTAGTCTGTCCATAGTGATTACAGTGAGAGGTATCCCTACTGTCTAGTCTGTCCATAGTGATTACAGTGAGAGGTGTCCTACTGTCTAGTCTGTCCATAGTGATTACAGTGAGAGGTGTCCCTACTGTCTAGTATGTCCATAGTGATTACAGTGAGAGGTATCCTACTGTCTAGTATGTCCATAGTGATTACAGTGAGAGGTATCCTACTGTCTAGTCTGTCCATAGTGATTACAGTGAGAGGTATCATACTGTCTAGTATGTCCATAGTGATTACAGTGAGAGGTGTCCCTACTGTCTAGTCTGTCCATAGTGATTACAGTGAGAGGTATCCCTACTGTCTAGTCTGTCCATAGTGATTACAGTGAGAGGTGTCCTACTGTCTAGTCTGTCCATAGTGATTACAGTGAGAGGTATCCTACTGTCTAGTCTGTCCATAGTGATTACAGTGAGAGGTGTCCTACTGTCTAGTCTGTCCATAGTGATTACAGTGAGAGGTATCCTACTGTCTAGTATGTCCATAGTGATTACAGTGAGAGGTATCCTACTGTCTAGTCTGTCCAGAGTGATTACAGTGAGAGGTATCCTACTGTCTAGTCTGTCCATAGTGATTACAGTGAGAGGTATCCCTACTGTCTAGTCTGTCCATAGTGATTACAGTGAGAGGTATCCCTACTGTCTAGTCTGTCCATAGTGATTACAGTGAGAGGTGTCCTACTGTCTAGTCTGTCCATAGTGATTACAGTGAGAGGTATCCCTACTGTCTAGTCTGTCCATAGTGATTACAGTGAGAGGTATCCCTACTGTCTAGTATGTCCATAGTGATTACAGTGAGAGGTGTCCCTACTGTCTAGTCTGTCCATAGTGATTACAGTGAGAGGTATCCCTACTGTCTAGTCTGTCCATAGTGATTACAGTGAGGTATCCCTACTGTCTAGTCTGTCCATAGTGATTACAGTGAGAGGTGTCCCTACTGTCTAGTCTGTCCATAGTGATTACAGTGAGAGGTATCCCTACTGTCTAGTCTGTCCATAGTGATTACAGTGAGAGGTATCCCTACTGTCTAGTCTGTATCCTACTGATTACAGTGAGAGGTATCCCTACTGTCTAGTCTGTCCATAGTGATTACTGTGAGAGGTGTCCCTACTGTCTAGTCTGTCCATAGTGATTACAGTGAGAGGTATCCTAGTGGTTAGAGCGTTGGACTAGTAACCGAAAGGTTGCAAGATAGAATCCCCGAGCTGACAATGTAACTAGACAGGATGATACCTTTATTTAACCAGGCAAGTAAGTTAAGAACAAATTCTTATTTTCAATGCCTAGGAACAGTGGGTTAACTGCCTGTTCAGTTGCAGAACGACAGATTTGTACCTTGGCAGCTCGGGGGTTTGAACTCGCAACCTTCCGGTTACTAGTCCAACGCTCCAACCACTAGGCTACACTGCCGCCCCGTTTGGTGATCATTGCTTAAAAGTCTGTTGGACAGTTTGTCTTTAGAGAGGCCGGGTTGATGTATGTGTTGCCTCTGTGACCTCTCTGATTTTGAGTGCTGTGAATTTTATATGTACCAATGGGTGAGAAAAAAGGAAGGTGGTTCCTTGGTGGACTGAAGAGTGCACTGCGGCTATTGGAGAAAGAACTAGTGTTTACCAAGTGATGCGTTGGAACATGACTCCTGAGAATCTAGTTGATTTCCTAAGGAAGAGAGCTGTAGTACGAAGGGTTATTCAATCTGTCAAGAACAATGCATGGAGTTAGTTCTGCTCTATAATAAGCAGGGGTACTGAGCTGGGGGATGTGTGGTCTATGATCTATGTTCTATGATCTATGTTCTATGGTCTATGATCTATGTTCTATGGTCTATGTTGTATGGTCTATGGTCTATGTTGTATGGTCTATGTTCTATGGTCTATGTTGTATGGTCTATGTTGTATGGTCTATGGTCTATGTTATATGGTCTATGTTGTATGGTCTACGGTCTATGTTGTATGGTCTATGGTCTATGTTGTATGGTCTATGTTGTATGGTCTATGTTCTATGGTCTATGTTGTATGGTCTATGTTCTATGGTCTATGTTGTATGGTCTATGATCTATGTTCTATGGTCTATGTTGTATGGTCTATGTTCTATGGTCTATGTTGTATGGTCTATGATCTATGTTGTATGGTCTATGTTGTATGGTCTACGGTCTATGTTGTATGGTCTATGGTCTATGTTGTATGGTCTATGTTGTATGGTCTATGTTCTATGGTCTATGTTGTATGGTCTATGTTGTATGGTCTACGGTCTATGTTGTATGGTCTATGGTCTATGTTGTATGGTCTATGTTGTATGGTCTATGTTCTATGGTCTATGTTGTATGGTCTATGTTCTATGGTCTATGTTGTATGGTCTATGATCTATGTTCTATGGTCTATGTTGTATGGTCTATGTTCTATGGTCTATGTTGTATGGTCTATATTCTATGTTGTATGGTCTATGTTGTATGGTCTATGTTCTATGGTCTATGTTATATGGTCTATGTTGTATGTTCTATGGTCTATGTTGTATGGTCTATGTTCTATGGTCTATGGTCTATGTTGTATGGTCTATGGTCTATGGTCTATGGTATATGTTGTATGGTCTATGTTCTATGGTCTATGTTATATGGTCTATGTTGTATGGTCTATGGTCTATGTTCTATGGTCTATGGTCTATGTTGTATGGTCTATGTTCTATGGTCTATGTTGTATGGTCTATGATCTATGTTGTATTGTCTATGGTCTATGGTCTATGTTGTATCGTCTATGGTCTATGTTGTATGGTCTATGGTCTATGTTGTATGGTCTATGGTCTATGTTGTATGGTCTATGTTCTATGGTCTATGTTATATGGTCTATGATGTATGGTCTACGGTCTATGTTGTATGGTCTATGGACTATGTTGTATGGTCTATGTTCTATGGTCTATGTTATATGGTCTATGATGTATGGTCTACGGTCTATGTTGTATGGTCTATGGTCTATGTTGTATGGTCTATGTTCTATGGTCTATGTTATATGGTCTATGTTGTATGGTCTACGGTCTATGTTGTATGGTCTATGGTCTATGTTGTATGGTCTATGTTGTATGGTCTATGTTCTATGGTCTATGTTATATGGTCTATGTTGTATGGTCTATGATCTATGTTGTATTGTCTATGGTCTATGTTCTATGGTCTATGGTCGATGTTGTATCGTCTATGGTCTATGGTCTATGTTGTATGGTCTACGGTCTATGTTGTATGGTCTATGTTATATGGTCTATGTTGTATGGTCTACGGTCTATGTTGTATGGTCTATGTTGTATGTTGTATGTTCTATGGTCTATGTTATATGGTCTATGTTGTATGTTCTATGGTCTATGTTGTATGTTCTATGGTCTATGTTGTATTATCTATGGTATATGTTCTATGTTGTATGGTCTATGTTCTATGGTCTATGTTGTATGTTCTATGTTCTTTGTTGTATAGTCTATGTTGTATGGTCTATGGTCTATGTTGTATGTTCTATGTTGTATTGTCTATTTTCTATGGTCTATGTTGTATGTTCTAAGTGGTATGGTCTATGTTGTATTGTCTATGGTCTATGTTGTATGGTCTATGTTTTATTGTCTATGTTGTATTGTCTATGGTCAATGTTCTATGTTGTATGGTCTATGTTCTATGGTCTATGTTCTATGTTGTATGGTCTATGTTCTACGGTCTATGTTGTATGTTCTATGTGGTATGGTCTATGTTGTATTGTCTATGGTCTATGTTGTATGGTCGATGTTTTATGGTCTATGTTGTATTGTCTATGGTCTATGTTGTATTGTCTATCGTCTATGTTGTATGGTCTATGTTGTATCTTCTATGGTCTATGTTGTATTGTCTATGGTCTATGTTGTACGGTCTATGGTCTATGGGCTATGTTGTACGGTCTATGGTCTCCGTTGTACGATCTATGTTCTATGTTGTACGGTCTATGGTCTATGTTGTACGGTCTATGGTCTATGTTGTATGGTCTATGTTGTACGGTCTATGGTCTATGTTGTACGGTCTATGGTCTTTGGTCTATGTTGTACGGTCTATGGTCTATGTTGTACGGTCTATGGTCTATGGTCTATGTTGTACGGTCTATGGTCTATGTTGTACGGTCTATGGTCTATGTTGTATGGTCTATGTTGTATGGTCTATGGTCTATGTTGTACAGTCTATGGTCTATGTTGTATGTTCTATGGTCTATGTTGTACGGTCTATGGTCTATGTTGTATGTTCTATGGTCTATGTTGTACGGTCTATGTTGTATGGTCTATGTTATATGGTCTATGTTGTACAGTCTATGGTCTCTGTTGTATGGTCTATGTTCTATGTTGTACGGTCTGTGGTCTCTGTTGTACGGTCTTTGGTCTATGTCTTATTGTCTATGGTCTATGTTGTATGGTCTATGTTTTATGGTCTATGTTGTATTGTCTATGGTCTATGTTGTATTGTCTATGTGGTATGTTCTTTGGTCTATGTTGTATTGTCTGTGGTCTATGTTCTATGTTGTATGGTCTATGGTCTATGTTGTATTGTCTATGGTCTATGTTGTATGGTCTATGTTTTATGGTCTATGTTGTATCGTCTATGGTCTATGTTGTATTGTCTATGGTCTATGTTCTATGTTGTATGGTCTATGTTCAATGGTCTATGTTGTATGGTCTATGTTCTATGGTCTATGGTCTATGTTGTACGGTCTATGGTCTATGTTCTATGTTGTACGGTCTATGGTCTATGTTGTACGGTCTATGGTCTATGGTCTATGTTGTACGGTCTATGGTCTATGGGCTATGTTGTACGGTCTATGGTCTTTTTTGTACGGTCTATGGTCTATATATTTATATATATATTTATATTTAAGTCATTTAGCAGACGCTCTTATCCAGAGCGACTTACAAATTGTCTATGTTGTATGGTCTATGTTGTACGGTCTATGGTCTATGATGTACGGTCTATGGTCTTTGGTCTATGTTGTACGGTCTATGGTCTATGTTGTACGGTCTATGGTCTATGTTCTATGTTGTACGGTCTATGGTCTATGTTGTACGGTCTATGGTCTATGTTGTACGGTCTATGGTCTTTTTTGTACGGTCTATGGTCTATATATTTATATATATATTTATATTTAAGTCATTTAGCAGACGCTCTTATCCAGAGCGACTTACAAATTGTCTATGTTGTATGGTCTATGTTGTACGGTCTATGGTCTATGTTGTACAGTCTATGGTCTATGGTCTATGTTGTACGGTCTATGGTCTATGTTGTATGGTCTATGTTGTACGGTCTATGGTCTATGTTGTACGGTCTATGGTCTATGGTCTATGTTGTATGTTCTATGGTCTATGTTGTACGGTCTATGGTCTATGTTGTATGTTCTATGGTCTATGTTGTACGGTCTATGTTGTATGGTCTATGTTGTATGGTCTATGTTGTACGGTCTATGGTCTATGTTCTATGTTGTATGGTCTATGGTCTCTGTTGTATGTCCTGTTGTACGATCTATGGTCTATGTTGTACGGTCTATTGTCTCTATTGTACGGTCTATGGTCTATGTTGTATGTTCTATATTGTAAGGTGTATGGTCTATGTTCTATGGTCTATGTTGTACGGTGTATGGTCTATGTTCTATGGTCTATGTTGTACGGTCTATGGTCTCTGTTGTATGTTCTGTTGTACGATCTATGGTCTATGCTGTACGGTCTATGTTCTCTGTTGTACGGTCTATGGTCTATGTTGTATGTTCTATGTTGTACGGTGTATGGTCTATGTTCTATGGTCTATGTTGTACGGTCTATGGTCTATGTTGTACAGTCTATGGTCTTTGTTGTACGGTCTATGGTCTATGTTGTACGGTCTATGGTCTATGTTGTACAGTCTATGGTCTTTGTTGTACGGTCTATGGTCTATGTTGTACAGTCTATGGTCTTTGTTGTACGGTCTATTGTCTGTGTTGTACGGTCTATGGTCTATGTTGTATGGTCTATGGTCTATGTTGTACGGTCTATGGTCTTTGTTGTACGGTCTATGGTCTATGTTACATTTTACATTTACATTACATTTAAGTCATTTAGCAGACGCTCTTATCCAGAGCGACTTACAAATTGGTGAATTCACCTTCTGACATCCAGTGGAACAGCCACTTTACAATAGTGCATCTAAATCATTTAAGGGGGGGTGAGAAGGATTACTTATCCTATCCTAGGTATTCCTTGAAGAGGTGGGGTTTCAGGTGTCTCCGGAAGGTGGTGATTGACTCTGCTGTCCTGGCGTCCTGAGGGAGTTTGTTCCACCATTGGGGGGCCAGAGCGGCGAACAGTTTTGACTGGGCTGAGCGGGAACTGTACTTCCTCAGTGGTAGGGAGGCGAGCAGGCCAGAGGTGGATGAACGCAGTGCCCTTGTTTGGGTGTAGGGCCTGATCAGAGCCTGGAGGTACTGCGGTGCCGTTCCCCTCACAGCTCCGTAGGCAAGCACCATGGTCTTGTAGCAGATGCGAGCTTCAACTGGAAGCCAGTGGAGAGAGCGGAGGAGCGGGGTGACGTGAGAGAACTTGGGAAGGTTGAACACCAGACGGGCTGCGGCGTTCTGGATGAGTTGTAGGGGTTTAATGGCACAGGCAGGGAGCCCAGCCAACAGCGAGTTGCAGTAATCCAGACGGGAGATGACAAGTGCCTGGATTAGGACCTGCGCCGCTTCCTGTGTGAGGCAGGGTCGTACTCTGCGGATGTTGTAGAGCATGAACCTACAGGAACGGGCCACCGCCATGATGTTGGTTGAGAACGACAGGGTGTTGTCCAGGATCACGCCAAGGTTCTTAGCGCTCTGGGAGGAGGACACAATGGAGTTGTCAACCGTGATGGCGAGATCATGGAATGGGCAGTCCTTCCCCGGGAGGAAGAGCAGCTCCGTCTTGCCGAGGTTCAGCTTGAGGTGGTGATCCGTCATCCACACTGATATGTCTGCCAGACATGCAGAGATGCGATTCGCCACCTGGTCATCAGAAGGGGAAAGGAGAAGATTAATTGTGTGTGTCGTCTGCATAGCAATGATAGGAGAGACCATGTGAGGTTATGACAGAGCCAAGTGACTTGGTGTATAGCGAGAATAGGAGAGGGCCTAGAACAGAGCCCTGGGGGACACCAGTGGTGAGAGCGCGTGGTGAGGAGACAGATTCTCGCCACGCCACCTGGTAGTAGCGACCTGTCAGGTAGGACGCAATCCAAGCGTGGGCTGCGCCGGAGATGCCCAACTCGGAGAGGAGGATCTGATGGTTCACAGTATCGAAGGCAGCCGATAGGTCTAGAAGGATGAGAGCAGAGGAGAGAGAGTTAGCTTTAGCAGTGCGGAGCGCCTCCGTGCTACAGAGAAGAGCAGTCTCAGTTGAATGACTAGTCTTGAAACCTGACTGATTTGGATCAAGAAGGTCATTCTGAGAGAGATAGCGGGAGAGCTGGCCAAGGACGGCACGTTCAAGAGTTTTGGAGAGAAAAGAAAGAAGGGATACTGGTCTGTAGTTGTTGACATCGGAGGGATCGAGTGTAGGATTTTGTTGTACGGTCTATGGTCTATGTTGTACGGTCTATGGTCTATGTTGTACGGTCTATGGTCTATGTTGTACGGTCTATGGTCTATGTTGTATGGTCTATGTTATACGGTCTATGGTCTATGTTGTACGGTCTATGGTCTATGTTGTACGGTCTATGGTCTATGTTGTCGGTCTATGGTCTTTGGTCTATGTTGTGCGGTCTATGGTCTATGTTGTACGGTCTATGGTCTATGTTGTACGGTCTATGGTCTATGTTGAATGGTCTATGTTGTACGGTTTATGGTCTATGTTGTACAGTCTATGGTCTATGTTGTGCGGTCTATGATCTATGTTGTATGTTCTATGGTCTATGTTGTACGGTCTATGGTGTATGTTCTATGGTCTATGTTGTACGGTCTATGTTGTATGGTCTATGTTTTATGGTCTATGTTGTACGGTCTATGGTCTCTGTTGTATGCTCTATGGTCTATGTTGTACGGTCTATGGTCTCTGTTATACGGTCTATGTTGTATGTTGTATGTTCTATGTTGTACGGTCTATGTTGTATGTTCTATGTTGTACGGTCTATGGTCTCTGTTGTACGGTCTGTGGTCTCTGTTGTATGTTCTGTTGTACGATCTATGGTCTATATTGTACGGTCTATGGTCTCTGTTGTACGGTCTATGGTCTATGTTGTATGTTCTATGTTGTACTGTGTATGGTCTATGTCCTATGGTCTATGTTGTACGGTGTATGGTCTATGTTCTATGGTCTCTGTTGTACGGTCTATGGTCTCTGTTGTATGTTCTGTTGTACGATCTATGGTCTATGTTGTACAGTCTATGGTCTCTGTTGTACGGTCTATGGTCTATGTTGTATGTTCTATGTTGTACGGTGTATGGTCTATGTTCTATGGTCTATGTTGTACGGTCTATGGTCTATGTTGTACAGTCTATGGTCTTTGTTGTATGGTCTATGGTCTATGTTGTATGTTCTATGTTGTACGGTGTATGGTCTATGTTCTATGGTCTATGTTGTACGGTCTATGGTCTATGTTGTACAGTCTATGGTCTTTGTTGTATGGTCTATGGTCTATGTTGGTCTATGGTCTTTGTTGTACGGTCTATGGTCTGTGTTCTACGGTCTATGGTCTATGTTGTATGGTCTATGGTCTATGTTGTACGGTCTATGGTCTATGTTGTACGGTCTATGGTCTATGTTGTATGGTCTATGTTGTACGGTCTATGGTCTATGTTGTATGGTCTATGTTGTATGGTCTATGTTTCTATTCTATGTTGTATGGTCTATGTTGTACTCTATGGTCTATGTTGTATGGTCTATGTTGTACGGTCTATGTTGTCGGTCTATGGTCTAAGTTTGTCGGTCTATGGTCTATGTTGTATGGTCTATGTTGTATGGTCTATGTTGTATGGTCTATGTTGTATGGTCTATGTTGTATGGTCTATGTTGTCGGTCTATGTTGTGCGGTCTATGGTCTAAGTTGTACGGTCTATGGTCTATGTTGTATGGTCTATGTTGTACGGTCTATGGTCTATGTTGTATGGTCTATGTTGTACGGTCTATGTTGTACGGTCTATGGTCTATGTTGTACGGTCTATGGTCTATGTTGTATGGTCTATGTTGTATGGTCTATGTCTATGTTGTATGGTCTATGTTGTATGGTCTATGTTGTACGGTCTATGGTCTATGTTGTATGGTCTATGTTGTACGGTCTATGGTCTAAGTTGTGGATCAAAAATGTCCGTAACTGATAAAGAAAAAGCTGACTTGTTTGAGGGGTGGGGGGGCATTTTCTAGGGTACATAATGGGGTCACCTTGGATGGTCTAAGTATAGAAGTAACGGAGGTGTGAGATTTGACATGCTCATGTTTATTTATATAAGAAAAGGGATACTGTTGACTCTTCTTCAGATGCTGTTTGATGAATTGTCAGTATGCTCCGTTGAACTGTGTGGCGATAGTGGCCCTCCAGTGGGTGGAGGACATACAACCTGCTAGAATTATAGTGTGCTCAGATTCTCTGTCTGTATTGAATAGTTTATCTGGTCAATCTAATAGGCGTGACCTACTATTGGAGCTATTCATGTTGTTATGGAGAATAAAGAGACCTGGGTGTAGTAGTGAGATTCTGCTGGGTCCCAGCACATTCAGGTGTGGAAGGGAATGAAAATGAAGACCAGTTAGCCAAAAGAGCTTTGAAACTAGATATAATTGTTGACAGTTTTCCTCACTTGCTTAGAAACAATTCCTGGAACAACTCACCATTCTCTCAAATCTTCACACACGCAATTTTAAAAACTCACACCCAACGGTACAAACATTTAACTTCTGGGTCCTGATTCAAACTTTGTCCTCAAACACACACCAGCTGTCAAAAATACAGACGACATGACTGTTTGTTACATACTGGAGGGATTCATTCAAAACACTGCTACAAAATGTTTAGAATAGGTTTTCAGATCAATTATTTGGAATTTTGTAAAATCACAGAACTGACTATCCAGATAACCCTTTCAGGAACACCCTGGTGAGAGAACTTCAAAACACTACTGTAATAAATACCTCTTACATTAGAGGATAAGGGAGTACTACTGTAATAAATACCTCTTACATTAGTGGATAAGGGAGTACTACTGTAATAAATACATATTACATTAGAGGATAAGGGAGTACTACTGTAATAAATACCTCTTACATTAGAGGATAAGGGACTACTACTGTAATAAATACCTCTTACATTAGTGGATAGGGAGTACTACTGTAATAAATACCTCTTACATTAGAGGAGTAAGGGAGTACTACTGTAATAAATACCTCTTACATTAGAGGGTAAAGGGAGTACTACTGTAATAAATACCTCTTACATTAGTGGATAAGGGAGTACTACTGTAATAAATACCTCTTACATTAGTGGATAAGGGAGTACTACTGTAATAAATACCTCTTACATTAGAGGGTAAGGGAGTACTACTGTAATAAATACCTCTTACATTAGAGGGTAGGGAGTACTACTGTAATAAATACCTCTTACATTGGGGGTAAGGGAGTACTACTGTAATAAATACCTCTTACATTAGTGGATAAGGAAATACTACTGTAATAAATACCTCTTACATTAGTGGATAAGGGAGTACTACTGTAATAAATACCTCTTACATTAGTGGATAAGGGAGTACTACTGTAATAAATACCTCTTACATTAGTGGATAAGGAGTACTGCTGTAATAAATACCTCTTACATTAGAGGATAAGGGAGTACTACTGTAATAAAAACCTCTTACATTAGTGGATTAAGGGAGTACTATTGTAATAAATACCTCTTACATTAGTGGATAAGGGAGTACTACTATGTCATCCTCATTAGTGGATAAGGGAGTACTACTGTAATAAATACCTCTTACATTAGTGGATAAGGTAATACTACTGTAATAAAAACCTCTTACATTAGTGGATAAGGTAATACTACTGTAATAAAAACCTCTTACATTAGTGGATAAGGGAGTACTACTGTAATAAATACCTCTTACATTAGAGGATAAGGGAGTACTACTGTAATAAATATCTTACATTAGTGGATAAGGGAGTACTACTGTAATAAATACCTCTTACATTAGTGGATAAAGGGAGTACTACTGTAATAAATACCTCTTACATTAGTGGATAAGGGAGTACTACTGTAATAAATACCTCTTACATTAGAGGATAAGGGAGTACTACTGTAATAAATACCTCTTACATTAGTGGATAAAGGGAGTACTACTGTGACAAGTATTACCTGCTACATTAGAGGATAAGGGAGTACTACTGTAATAAATACCTCTTACATTAGTGGATAAAAAGGAATTATTCTGTAATAAATACCTCTTACATTAGTGGATAAGGAGTACTACTGTAATGTGCCTCTTACATTAAGAGGATAAGGGAGTACTACTGTAATGACCTCTTACATTAGTGGATAAGGGAGTACTACTGTAATAAATACCTCTTACATTAGAGGATAAGGGAGTACTACTGTAATAAATACCTCTTACATTAGTGGATAAGGGAGTACTACTGTAATAAATACCTCTTACATTAGTGGATAAGGGAGTACTACTGTAATAAATACCTCTTACATTAGTGGATAAGGGAGTACTACTGTAATAAATACCTCTTACATTAGTGGATAAGGGAGTACTACTGTAATAAATACCTCTTACATTAGAGGATAAGGGAGTACTATTGTAATAAATACCTCTTACATTAGAGGATAAGGGAGTACTACTGTAATAAATACCTCTTACATTAGAGGATAAGGGAGTACTACTGTAATAAATACCTCTTACATTAGAGGATAAGGGAGTACTACTGTAATAAATACCTCTTACATTAGAGGATAAGGGAGTACTACTGTAATAAATACCTCTTACATTAGTGGATAAGGGAGTACTACTGTAATAAATACCTCTTACATTAGTGGATAAGGGAGTACTACTGTAATAAATACCTCTTACATTAGTGGATAAGGGAGTACTACTGTAATAAATACCTCTTACATTAGTGGATAAGGGAGTACTACTGTAATAAATACCTCTTACATTAGTGGATAAGGGAGTACTACTGTAATAAATGCCTCTTACATTAGTGGATAAGGGAGTACTACTGTAATAAATACCTCTTACATTAGTGGATAAGGGAGTACTACTGTAATAAATACCTCTTACATTAGTGGATAAGGGAGTACTACTGTAATAAATACCTCTTACATTAGAGGATAAGGGAGTACTACTGTAATAAATACCTCTTACATTAGTGGATAAGGGAGTACTATTGTAATAAATACATATTACATTAGAGGATAAGGGAGTACTACTGTAATAAATACCTCTTACATTAGAGGATAAGGGAGTACTACTGTAATAAATACCTCTTACATTAGAGGATAAGGGAGTACTACTGTAATAAATACCTCTTACATTAGTGGATAAGGGAGTACTACTGTAATAAATACCTCTTACGTTAGTGGATAAGGGAGTACTACTGTAATAAATACCTCTTACATTAGTGGATAAGGAGTACTACTGTAATAAATACCTCTTACATTAGTGGATAAGGGAGTACTATTGTAATAAATACCTCTTACATTAGTGGATAAGGGAGTACTACTGTAATAAATACCTCTTACATTAGTGGATAAGGAGTACTACTGTAATAAATACCTCTTACATTAGTGGATAAGGGAGTACTACTGTAATAAATACCTCTTACATTAGTGGATAAGGGAGTACTACTGTAATAAATACCTCTTACATTAGTGGATAAAGGAGTACTACTGTAATAAATACCTCTTACATTAGTGGATAAGGGAGTACTATTGTAATAAATACCTCTTACATTAGTGGATAAGGGAGTACTACTGTAATAAATACCTCTTACATTAGTGGATAAGGGAGTACTACTGTAATAAATACCTCTTACATTAGAGGATAAGGGAGTACTACTGTAATAAATACCTCTTACATTGAGATGGATAAGGGAGTACTACTGTAATAAATACCTCTTACATTAGTGGATAAGGGAGTACTATTGTAATAAATACCTCTTACATTAGTGGATAAGGGAGTACTACTGTAATAAATACCTCTTACATTAGTGGATAAGGGAGTACTACTGTAATAAATACCTTACATTAGTGGATAAGGGAGTACTACTGTAATAAATAACTCTTACATTAGTGGATAAGGGAGTACTACTGTAATAAATACCTCTTACATTAGTGGATAAGGGAGTACTACTGTAATAAATACCTCTTACATTAGTGGATAAGGGAATACTACTGTAATAAATACCTCTTACATTAGTGGATAAGGGAGTACTACTGTAATAAATACATATTACATTAGTGGATAAGGGAGTACTACTGTAATAAATACATATTACATTAGTGGATAAGGAGTACTATTGTAATAAATACATATTACATTAGTGGATAAGGGAGTACTACTGTAATAAATACCTCTTACATTAGAGGATAAGGGAGTACTACTGTAATAAATACATATTACATTAGTGGATAAGGGAGTACTACTGTAATAAATACCTCTTACATTAGTGGATAAGGGAGTACTATTGTAATAAATACCTCTTACATTAGTGGATAAGGGAGTACTATTGTAATAAATACCTCTTACATTAGTGGATAAGGGAGTACTACTGTAATAAATACCTCTTACATTAGTGGATAAGGGACTACTATTGTAATAAATACCTCTTACATTAGTGGATAAGGGAGTACTACTGTAATAAATACATATTACATTAGTGGATAAGGGAGTACTACTGTAATAAATACATATTACATTAGTGGATAAGGGAGTACTATTGTAATAAATACATATTACATTAGTGGATAAGGGAGTACTACTGTAATAAATACCTCTTACATTAGAGGATAAGGGAGTACTACTGTAATAAATACATATTACATTAGTGGATAAGGGAGTACTACTGTAATAAATACCTCTTACATTAGTGGATAAGGGAGTACTACTGTAATAAATACATATTACATTAGTGGATAAGGGAGTACTACTGTAATAAATACCTCTTACATTAGTGGATAAGGGAGTACTATTGTAATAAATACCTCTTACATTAGTGGATAAGGGAGTACTATTGTAATAAATACCTCTTACATTAGTGGATAAGGGAGTACTACTGTAATAAATACCTCTTACATTAGTGGATAAGGGACTACTATTGTAATAAATACCTCTTACATTAGTGGATAAGGGAGTACTATTGTAATAAATACCTCTTACATTAGTGGATAAGGGAGTACTACTGAAATAAATACCTCTTACATTAGAGGATAAGGGAGTACTACTGTAATAAATACCTCTTACATTAGAGGATAAGGGAGTACTACTGTAATAAATACCTCTTACATTAGTGGATAAGGGAGTACTACTGTAATAAATACCTCTTACATTAGTGGATAAGGGAGTACTACTGTAATAAATACCTCTTACATTAGTGGATAAGGGAATACTACTGTAATAAATACCTCTTACATTAGTGGATAAGGGAGTACTACTGTAATAAATACCTCTTACATTAGTAGATAAGGGAGTACTACTGTAATAAATACCTCTTACATTAGTGGATAAGGGAGTACTACTGTAATAAATACCTTACATTAGTGGATAAGGGAGTACTACTGTAATAAATACCTCTTACATTAGTGGATAAGGGAGTACTACTGTAATAAATACCTCTTACATTAGTGGATAAGGGAGTACTACTGTAATAAATACCTCTTACATTAGTGGATAAGGGAGTACTATTGTAATAAATACCTCTTACATTAGTGGATAAGGGAGTACTACTGTAATAAATACCTCTTACATTAGTGGATAAGGAGTACTACTGTAATAAATACCTCTTACATTAGTGGATAAGGGAGTACTACTGTAATAAATACCTCTTACATTAGTGGATAAGGGAGTACTACTGTAATAAATACCTCTTACATTAGTGGATAAGGGAGTACTACTGTAATAAATACCTCTTACATTAGTGGATAAGGGAGTACTACTGTAATAAATACCTCTTACATTAGTGGATAAGGAATACTACTGTAATAAATACCTCTTACATTAGTGGATAAGGGAGTACTACTGTAATAAATACCTCTTTCATTAGTGGATAAGGGAATACTACTGTAATAAATACCTCTTACATTAGTGGATAAGGGAGTACTATTGTAATAAATACATATTACATTAGAGGATAAGGGAGTACTACTGTAATAAATACCTCTTACATTAGTGGATAAGGGAGTACTACTGTAATAAATACCTCTTACATTAGTGGATAAGGGACTACTACTGTAATAAATACCTCTTACATTAGTGGATAAGGGAGTACTACTGTAATAAATACATATTACATTAGAGGATAAGGGAGTACTACTGTAATAAATACATATTACATTAGTGGATAAGGGAGTACTACTGTAATAAATACCTCTTACATTAGAGGATAAGGGAGTACTACTGTAATAAATACATATTACATTAGTGGATAAGGGAGTACTACTGTAATAAATACCTCTTACATTAGTGGATAAGGAGTACTACTGTAATAAATACATATTACATTAGTGGATAAGGGAGTACTACTGTAATAAATACCTCTTACATTAGAGGATAAGGGAGTACTACTGTAATAAATACATATTACATTAGTGGATAAGGGAGTACTACTGTAATAAATACCTCTTACATTAGTGGGTAAGGGAGTACTACTGTAATAAATACCTCTTACATTAGTGGATAAGGGAGTACTACTGTGATAAATACCCCGTACATTAGTGGATAAAGGAGTACTACTGTAATAAATACCTCTTACATTAGTGGATAAGGGAGTACTACTGTAATAAATACCTCGTACATTAGTGGATAAAGGAGTACTACTGTAATAAATACCTCTTACATTAGTGGATAAGGGAGTACTACTGTAATAAATACCTCTTACATTAGAGGATAAGGGAGTACTACTGTGATAAATACCTCGTACATTAGTGGATAAAGGAGTACTACTGTAATAAATACCTCTTACATTAGTGGATAAGGGAGTACTACTGTAATAAATACCTCTTACATTAGAGGATAAGGGAGTACTACAGAAATAAATACATATTACATTAGTGGATAAGGGAGTACTACTGTAATAAATACCTCTTACATTAGTGGATAAGGGAGTACTACTGTAATAAATACCTCTTACATTAGTGGATATGGGAGTACTACTGTGATAAATACCTCGTACATTAGTGGATAAAGGAGTACTACTGTAATAAATACCTCTTACATTAGTGGATAAGGGAGTACTACTGTAATAAATACCTCTTACATTAGTGGATAAGGGAGTACTATTGTAATAAATACCTCTTACATTAGTGGATAAGGAGTACTATTGTAATAAATACCTCTTACATTAGTGGATAAGGGAGTACTACTGTAATAAATACCTCTTACATTAGAGGATAAGGGAGTACTACTGTAATAAATACCTCTTACATTAGAGGATAAGGGAGTACTACTGTAATAAATACCTCTTACATTAGTGGATAAGGGAGTACTACTGTAATAAATACCTCTTACATTAGTGGATAAGGGAGTACTACTGTAATAAATACCTCTTACATTAGTGGATAAGGGAATACTACTGTAATAAATACCTCTTACATTAGCGGATAAGGGAGTACTACTGTAATAAATACCTCTTACATTAGTGGATAAGGGAGTACTACTGTAATAAATACCTCTTACATTAGAGGATAAGGGAGTACTATTGTAATAAATACCTCTTACATTAGAGGATAAGGGAGTACTACTGTAATAAATACCTCTTACATTAGAGGATAAGGGAGTACTACTGTAATAAATACCTCTTACATTAGTGGATAAGGGAGTACTATTGTAATAAATACCTCTTACATTAGTGGATAAGGGAGTACTATTGTAATAAATACCTCTTACATTAGTGGATAAGGGAGTACTACTGTAATAAATACCTCTTACATTAGAGGATAAGGGAGTACTACTGTAATAAATACCTCTTACATTAGAGGATAAGGGAGTACTACTGTAATAAATACCTCTTACATTAGTGGATAAGGGAGTACTACTGTAATAAATACCTCTTACATTAGTGGATAAGGGAGTACTACTGTAATAAATACCTCTTACATTAGTGGATAAGGGAATACTACTGTAATAAATACCTCTTACATTAGCGGATAAGGGAGTACTACTGTAATAAATACCTCTTACATTAGTGGATAAGGGAGTACTACTGTAATAAATACCTCTTACATTAGTGGATAAGGGAGTACTACTGTAATAAATACCTCTTACATTAGTGGATAAGGAGTACTACTGTAATAAATACCTCTTACATTAGA